>NC_045681.1:25059934-25359934 GCF_003331165.1 Xiphophorus hellerii
ACCAGAGTCATCATAGTAGGACCAAAGCCCAGTCCTAATATGATGAACTCCTTGCTTTTGGTCAGGGGTAACGTTTAGAGGTAAAGTGTGAATTAAGTTTTAATTAGTTTAATAAAAGCATGTCATGAATATGTGTGTGTGTATTTGGTCTTAAGTCCAGAGCATACTAGCTTCTTTGTTGCTTTTACCACCACTAGATGATATGCATATGGAATATAACATAAACAGCACTATTCAGAAATGCAATGAGTTTGTAACAGCTGCGCGAATCACCTAAACATTACAACTGTAGCCAAGGTCACATGTGGGTAAAGTTCTGCAGAAGTGTTCCTGATTTCCTTTCATCATTGTCTCTATTTTAAAACTCACATAATTTCTATATCTGCATACATCAGCACCATGTCTAGACCACACACCCCTCATATTTTCAGTTGTCTGAAACTAGTACACCAAATCTCACATGTTGAACAGTGTGCTCAGAAAGAAAGCCTAAGCACGTGAAGTTGAAAACAGACTCTTTATTCCCTAGAAATGGGACCTAGAAGTCCCTAGAAAGTCTGATCCATTCCTCTGTCTGCAGGATCCCTATCAAGGCACCATAGTTCTGGCTACAGTAAAAGGAGACGTTCATGATATCGGCAAGAACATCGTGGGCGTGGTCCTGGGTTGTAACAACTTTAGGTAAATTCACTTTCAATCTCTGCTGCTGTTTTTTTTTCTTTTTGTTCTTTTTAAAGTAACCATTTTAAATTTTCTTCTGTTTTTTTTTTTTGTTCCATATTGTCAACTTTACCTTAGTTGTTAATATTAATCCATTCACACATTCTCTTTCACATCCACACTCACTACTGACCTGAAAAACAACTTCAATCAGACCTGGCGGTTAGCAGCTCATTGGAAAGGTTTCTTTAATTTCTCCATTTACAGAATCTAGAGAGATTTTTGTGCTTAGTGACACAAAGTCACAAGTCAACATTCCGATCTGTCTCTATTCACCAGTGTTTGATGGAATCAATTGAATGAGGCATTACTTTTGGAAACCAACCAGAAAAAGATTTAAATAATTAGTAAGGAATAAATAGGAGTTCACAATATTGTCTGTAAAACAAAAGTCTATGGTGAAGATTCTCAGCCATCCATGGCACAATAATACTAAATGCTTTAATGCTAACTAAATGCTGAAGACGTTACAGAGAAGCCTTTTGGATGAGAGACAAAGCGTCTTTCTGAAACAAGAAAAGTCCTGTTGCTTTTTACTGAAGCAGTGTCCATTTCTTGTTGCTACACAAGAAATTTGCTGACATGGGGGTCTTTAGAAGAGCTGATGCTCTTTGGAATCCCAAAGGCTCAGTCAACAGACTGAGCCTTTGGGATTTGACCTTCTGACCCTGCCATGAAATTTAAGGCCAGAGAGTTTTTCTAACACTGATTGTTCCCTCCCTCTGGAATGAGATACATCAAGCTGTATCTACGGTAAAGCTATGACTGAGTGCTTCTGGAGAACTGACCAGCTTGTGTTTGCTCTGTTGCAGGGTGATCGACCTGGGTGTCATGGTGACCTGTGATCGTATTCTCAGAGAGGCCGTAACACAGAAAGCTGGTATGATTAAGGCGTGCCTTTTTCAAAGGTTGCTGGGTACCTGGAGATATTGTTTACAGCAGAACTATATAGAATTAGGGAATAGAGAATGGCTATAAAAACACATTCCCTGGTAAATGTTAGGAACACTGGCAAAATGTTGAAAGTTAAATTAAACTGGACATATTTAAATGTCATGTGACTCTTGCACTGCTCACATTTTCACTTAAAATGGATGAGAGGGTTAGCAGGATGTCAGTGGGGTGTAGCAGACCCCCGTCTGGGTGGAAAAGGAGCTCCCAAATGGCAGAACCAAGGGGTTGTTTCCTGTGCTGTGGTGGGTTCACTCCCAACTGACTCTAGACAGAGGAAAGGCTTTTGCTAAGAAAGGTTGGTGCAATCAACTAACTCTCTCTCTGGTTGCCTAGCAACAACCTGTGGAATAACTTGCTCAGCAGCAGTTTCAAGTTTTGCCACTGTGCTTCATTGTTGCCTAAAAATAAAAAAACAATGATTTGAAGTTAAAACTGTGGATAAAACAGGACAGGTCATGTCACCAGTTTGGTAATATTTCAGATATGTAAAACAAAAAAAAAAATCAGTAATAATTATTGATATTGACAATTATTGATATAGACTGATGTTGCTTCTAAGACCTTTAGTCACATTGTCCAGTCCTAATCAGACTGTATTAAATCAGATAAATGTGGACTGACTCTGAATGTCTATGTGATAAATTGTGGTACTTTAAGATTACATTTGTTGTGATTTGGCACAGAAAATATGCCAAATCTGAATTAACTGTAGATGATTATTGTATGTAACAAGCTACTAGACCATTGCTTTATAAATATGGCTGTCAGACAGCATTCTCTTGACAACCATGCTAGATGAGGACATGAGGGAGGAATATTGGGAGGATGTTGTCTTACTTTTAATTTGCTCTGGAGAGTTTTGATGTTGTTTGCTTCTCAATGTACTACTTTTAGTCTCTTTTTTTCTGTTATGACTTTGAGCCAGCGATGTATTTATTTATGCTATTTCTGTTATACTGCGTGCTGATAGATGTTTGTTTGTTCGGAGCAGATGTCATTGGTCTGTCAGGCCTCATCACTCCCTCTCTGGAGGAGATGATTTATGTGGCAAAAGAAATGGAGAGACTTGGAATGACAACGCCTTTGCTGATTGGAGGAGCTACTACATCAAAGTAACTTAACTATGCACTGACACATAGGATATATTTTTAAAGAAAACTGTGATTTAAATATTGTAATGACCCAAAGTGGAGTGTTTCAGTGCTGTTTGTTGTGTAGGACACACACTGCCGTGAAGATTGCACCCTGCTACAGTTCTCCTGTAGTTCATGTCCTTGACGCCTCCAGGAGTGTGGTGGTGGTAAGTCATTTATCCTCAGCTGAGGGATGGTGCAGGCCTGGTGCAGGTCCAGCTTTGCATGCATCAGTGTCTCATTTGGCTCATTAGAACTGTTGTCACAGTGACTTATCTTTCTTTTTATGTTTGTGTACATAAAACATTTTTTACATAGATCCTACAGAAAGTAGCAAAGTGCATGTCTGGAAACCTTACCATCAAAATCATGTAGCTGAAGTGTGTGTGTTGCTTCTGCTCTGTTATAAAATAGTGTGTACAGGGATAGGACATATTATTGTTTCAGGACAGAGTAAGACATCAAAACCATTATTGTTTTTTTTTCTTTTGTCACATTTAAAGATCTCAGTGGATAGAATCAAATGTTCTGTTCACTGTCAAAATATCCCCAAGTGACCAAATAGATATTAGCTTATTAATCTGTAAATATAACCACCTCTACTCAAGTAATAATACTAACACATTTTATTTATAAGACACTTTTCATGACACTCAAGGATGCAGTACAGTAATAAAGATAAAATAACAAGAACAGTAACATGAGGCAATCAGAAAAAAGTAGTAATGTAGGCATGGCAAAATATGCCCTATTAATTCATTTTGAAATTAATTTTTATAAATAGCAAAGCTTCTGTTGCAAACATTGTCAGGTAATACATAAGCTATCCTGGACATGAGTGTGTGAATGTTTAACAGAGTGAAAATTGACTTTTCCCACTAGAAGTGTCCACTAGTGTCCATTCTAGAGGTGAAAGTTCCTTGCAAATTGAATCATTTCCACAGCTGCCACTGAACTGCATTTGGACCAAATTATATTCATGATCCTTTATGGTGCTGAATTTATTTGGAGCTCACATGTTATTTTTTTGTAGAGGTGAGACTAGGCCTGTCACGATAGCAAATTTTGCTCAACGATTAATTGTCTCAAAAATTATTGCGATAAACGATAATATTGTTTGAAGACCTTTTTACACTGATTTAATGGAAATGATGTAATAATGTATGCGATTTCCTGCCAAAGATAAATACACTTTATTTTCAAAAGAACACTTAACACTTGAGCTGATGAACAAAATAAACAAAACAACCAAAAACAAAAATAAAATGGATTCTCAGTCTCCATTAACAAAAAACGCACTTGAAAAAAAAACAACTAAACAACATAAAGCCAAAGTGGAAATAAATACCGCATTCAACCAAAAGATTATGAAGTCTGTATACTATGTTGCCCTTCAGTAATAATGAAATTTAAATAGAGAAGATGGGCACATCCGACTACCTGATGCAATAGTTCACACTACAGGTTTTTTGCTCTTATTTTTCCCCTTACAACAATCTTAAAACGTTGGTCTTTCTAAGATTGTGTGGTGTGTTACGGTAGATAGTCGTTGCCGCTCCGATCTAAATCAGGGGTTTTTCCCCGACTGGGAGCTTAAAGCAGCCTGTTGAATGTGACAGGTAGCCAATCAGAAAGCGAGGATTCTCCTCAGTGTTTTCTGAGGGGAAATAACAGAGGGGAATCCCAAACAGCTGAAACGGCGCAACCCGAAGTCCAGCGGACATTGGAGATGATATGTGGAAACAACATTAATGTTTATTCAACATGCAAAGAATATAGAAACGACAAGGGGAGGAGTTGGAGCGAAATTGCTACCGCAGTTGATAAACCCGGTAACTTTTCAGCTGTTCTTCGTTACGTGACGTAAATAGGTTATAATGATTTCCATTCAGTCAGGACTTTACGCTGACACTAGCCACATGCATTGCAGGTAGATTGTAGTAAAGCATTGATTAATGCCTGGTTTTAAAATTAGTTCACTGGACTTGTAGTCATTATTTTGTGCCCATTGTTGGACACCACACGGCAGGAACGAACCCGATCGAACCGTTATACCTAGGATTTCTGTCGGCTAATGTGTGGTCTGTCAGGTTTTGAAAATGGGCCGACAATCGGCCTACAGCTCTAAGATCGTGTCATGTGCGCTGGGCTTCACACTAAGGAAATGAGGAAGGGAGGGTCAGTGGAGAGCACCGGAGTTGAGCCTTTTTTCATTCGGTGTCATCAACAGAAAGAGAAAAAGGCTGGAAGAGACATAATGCAGATAATTAAAATGACGTCGATAGTTTTAATTTATCGTGCAATTAATTGATTTACCGTTTATCGCGACAGGCCTAGGTGAGACATGGTTTTTTTGGTTTGGTTTGAGTCTACTGGTGTTCACCCAGTTCTGTGTCTGTGTCTCAGTGCTCCCAGCTGCTAGATGAGGATATGAGGGAGGAATATTGGGAGGATGTGAAGGAGGAGTATGAGGAGGTCAGACAGGAGCACTACGACTCCCTGAAGGTGAGAGTTGGTATTAGTGGAGAAGAGGGCTTCTCTGGTTCCAGGAATCCCTTTTCCCCATTAAGAACAAACAGGTAGCTCATTGGAATGTAGAACATGCAGAGAAGTGAAATGCTGTCCTTCCTCCCTGTGTTACCTCTAGGACCGTCGGTATCTTTCTCTGTCTGAGGCCAGACAGAAGGCTTTGCATGTCGACTGGTTCTCTGAGCCTCTGCCAGGTAAGTCAGCGCAGATCGGTGAATTTCAAACTAGGAACATAAATCTGTTTAATGACTGTCGCAGCACTAACAGAGCTGATAGTGAGCATGTTCAGTGTGTCTGGTTGTCTTTGTGTTGCAGTGCGCCCTCAGTTCTTGGGAACTCGTGTGTTTGATAGTTACGATCTGAACAGTCTGCTGCACTTCATCGACTGGAAACCCTTCTTTGATGTGTGGCAGCTTAGAGGGAAATACCCCAACAGAGGATACCCCAAGATCTTCAATGACAAAACTGTTGGTATGAGCTTCTCTTTGCATTTTCAGACTGCTGTCCTGCTTCTGCCAGCACCTGCCATCCATCCATTTGTTTCCTTCTCAACAGCAGGTTGGTGTTGAAAGGAAAGCTCTCTGGGCTTCTTCTACCACTTCTTGCACAAAAAAGAAAAGAAGTGCTAAACAAGGATTAGCACCAGTTCTTCTGTAATCAGCGGGTTGCCAGTGTGATACTACTGTATATAAGAGATGTTTGCATTTAGGAGATGTTTTTTAACAAGCATGAGGCTTGATGTAGCACTTCAACATACCATTAGACTACTAATGTGCAGCTGTTTGTGATTCATCTTTTCTTTTCCAATGTTACGAGAGTAATTGATTGAGAATTCTTAATGTTCCCAATCAGCCAATAACAACAGCAGAAGGGTCTTCAGGCTCTGCCTTTTCTGTCCTTGTTTTGTTTTATTGCTTCATGGTTTTTAAAACTTTGTGCTTTTGTTCTCGAATGTTGTACATTTGAATATTTAGAACTCCTCTGCATTCTTTACACTCAACCACAGAACATGGTTACATCACCAGTATGTGTGATCAGGCTGTAAGTCTGAATAACTGACTGATGTTGTGCTGTAGGTGCGGAGGCTCGCAGAGTCTTCCATGACGCCCAGTTACTGCTCCATCAGATGATCGACAGCAACAGTCTGAAGGGGCGGGGCCTGGTGGGCTTCTGGCGAGCTCAGAGTATGGGTGATGACATCAACGTGTATAAAGATGATGTCACAGTTCACAGAGACACGAAGCCAGTCGCCACATTTTATGGCTTACGGCAGCAGGTGAGAGTCTTTATCTGGAGTTCATCAACTTTCTTGATGTGGCACCTCACAGCTCGACTCTTTCTCTGGGAGTGTAAGGGCGGGGCATAAGGTAGCATTAGCAGTAAGGGAATGTGTGTGTATTCTGCAGGCGGAGAAAGACAGCTCCAGCTCAGAGCCCTTCCTGTGTGTTTCTGATTTTGTGGCTCCTGTGGACAGCGGCGTTCCTGACTACATTGGGCTGTTTGCAGTAGGTGTATTTGGAGCAGAGGAGCTCAGTCAGCGGTTCCAGACCCAGGGAGACGACTACAACAGCATCATGGTCAAAGCTCTGGCTGATCGCCTCGCTGAGGTGATGTATGCAGGATGAAACCTTAACACCATAAAACTGTGAACATGTTAATGATTCACAAAATATATATATATATATATATATATATATATATATATATATATATATCTTATGGTACTGTTAGACAATAAAGAAAAGTAAAACTGGAGATGATGTTGTGTCTGCTGCCTCTGCCCCAGGCATTTGCTGAGGAGCTCCATGTGCGTGTGCGTAAGGAGCTGTGGTCTTACAGCTCTGACGAGGCTCTGCAGGCCTCAGACCTGCACAGAGTCCGCTACCAAGGAATCAGACCTGCAGCCGGATACCCCAGCCAGCCCGACCACACGGAGAAACTCACCATGTGGAGGCTGGCTGCTGTTCTGGAGGAGACAGGTGAGAGCAACAAAACACATCTAGGTTCTCACAGAGTTTCATCCTTTTATATCTGCTCTCTTCTCCAAAAATCCTGTTTGAAACTGTGTGTAAGTCAGCGTTGCAAAATACTATTAACAAACACTCCAAAACTCAAAGTTGTTTATGACAGTATCTACTCATTAGAAGGGTGATGTTAAGATGCTGTGATGAACGCCAACCAGACTGTCTGAATATTCCTCGTGTTTCATGATTAATAAAGGTTCATTTTGGTTGTTTAAATTCTGTCAAATTTCCTTCTTGAGCGGATATAAAAATATGATTTGGCACCAATATTGTAAACATTTCTTAAGAAAGTAGTATTTCATGGATTATTTGACTGTAAGTAAATGGTAGCATGGTGGGGATGCTAGCTTGTTCCTCCAAGTCTTTACTTGTACAGCCAAGACAATTTATAAGCCCTCAAATATTTATATTCATATATTAAACATGATCTGCTTATTCAGATGGAAGTCTGATGCGTAGGCCACCTGGTTTGTTGTGTGTATAATCACACCCCGTCTGCAATCCCAGCTGGACTAACTGAATCATCTTGACAGATTAAAATAATCCTCTGCTCAGATTTAGAAAACTGCTCTGTTTGAAAGTTCTACTGTAATTTTAAAATGAACAAGTAGCAACACAAACATAGCACTCCAGGTACAGCTATTACCTGTACCTGGTAATAACTGGTACTACCAGTATTACCTGGTATTACCAGTTACTAACTGGTAATAATAATACCAGGGCATGCTAATCGGGGCATGCTGTGGTGGCGCAGGGGGTTAGCACGCCCCACGTTTGGAGGCCTTAGTCCTCGACGCAGACGTCGCGGGTTCGACTCCCGGTCCTGACGACCTTTGCCGCATGTCTTCTTCCCTCTCCTCACCCTCCTTCCTGTCTGCCTACTGTAGAAAATATACGAGCCACTAGCGCCGCAAAAACTCTTCGGAGAAAAAAATGGAAAAAAAAAATAATAATACCAGTTAATAACTGTTATTAACAGACAGACAGATCTGATCATTGGAACATAATAAAACTTTCTGTTGGCACCACCAGGGGGAGCTCTAGTATTGTCAACTACTGACAATAGCTACTATTGTCACCTCGCTCTTGTTGTATTACATTACAACAAGAATGGTTGTAATGAACCTTTCTTGTTGTAAAGGAACATTACAACAAGATTAAGAACCATGAACGGCTCTGGTGTGACTGGATGTCACATGTGGTGCTCTCTCTGTAACTCAGTTTGGTATTAAGATCTATGTAAGGTATCACCTGTTCATTTTGGCTTTGTGTGTGGTGTCTGTGTGTGTGTGTGTGTCTGTGTGTGTAGGAATTGACCTGACAGAGTCTCTGGCCATGACACCAGCTGCCTCGGTCTCCGGACTTTACTTCTCACACCCTCAGGCTTCGTACTTCGCTGTGGGAAAAATCACCAAGGAACAGGTTCTCATCATAATTGAATTCATTCATGCAGCACTGATTCACCACAGATTCAGTTTCAAGACACTTTAGAGACAAACTGATCCAATTTATTTACAGATTCAATTAGGCAACTTGGTGCAGTTACATTAAATTTTTCAGAGATAATTACGTACTTTTCATTTCAATTTTAGTTATAAAATAATGCAGCCAATTTGGTTTTCTATATCAGTTGGGCAAACATTTTCTGTCCCTTCTTCTGGATGAACTTGTAGTGGCATTGGACAAGAACATCTCCCTTCACCAGAACCATCCCAGTGTGAGCAGCCATCTAAACCGGTAGCAGACAGAACAACACAGGAGCAGTGATCCAGGAGTACTTTCTATTGGAAAGAAAAGGAAAGGGTTAATGGGAAGAGGAAGCTATTGGCAACAATTGCTCAGCATATATCAACCTCCAGGAAGGTGTCACTGCTAAACCCTAGGCCAGGACAGAAAGAGAACATAAAGTTAACAGCAGCAATAATTGTGGACAATATGTAATAAAGAGTAGGCTGGTGGTAATTATCTCCTCCAGCAGTTTAACCAAAGAAACTCCAACTATAAGCTTCATTACAAAATAAAGTTTTAAGCTTCATCTTAGAAGTAGACAGAGTGTCTGCCTTATAGACTGATAAAACTGGGATCTGGTTCCTCAGGAGAGGAGCCTGATAACTAAGGAGCTGCCTCCTGTTCTACTGTTAGAACCTCGAGGAACCAGCAGTAAACCTGCAGTCCGTTAGGGACATGTGGACCAATCAGATCTCTGTATGATGGAGGTAATTATTAAGGGTTTTATATGTGAGGAGAGTCTTAAATTCTATCCTGGGTTTAACAGGGAGCCAACGAAGAGAAGCTAAAATGATCTCTGTTTTTAATTTTCATCAGAACTCTGTGCAGCATTTTGGATCAGCTGAAGATTTCTAACTGTAATTTGTGGACTTCCACAAATTACAGTTTGTAATTACAGTTGTAATCTACTGTAAAGAATTACAGTAGTCCAGCCTTGAAGTACTAAATGCACGGATTAGTTTTTAGCATCGCAATAATCTGTAGATTAAGAAGAAAATTGTAGAATCTGTCTAATATGGGATTTAATAACATGTTGTGGTCAAAAATAACACTGAGGTTCTTTACTTTATCACTGGAAGCCAACTTAACCGTTCACATCATGATGTTTCTCGGTTGGTGCCACTAAGGAATCATGATCACACTTAGGTTCCCTTCTGTATCCCAACATTATCAAGGCCTTTAACTTGCAGTATCTTCCTTGTACTTTCTGCAGATTTTCAGCTCAGGTCGATGAGTTGATGTTTTCCTTTGGCAGAACTTGCTTCTTTGCTGCTCCGCCTGTCAGACTGCATTTCTCTGTAAATCACAGGCTCGCCTTTCATGCTGATGCTGACAGAACTCTGCTGTGGTACCATCATGGTTCTGAAGAGAACCTCTCAGGAGGAGATGTGGTGGAGCTAGCTGGATCCTCTTCCAGCTGAACCTCTGACCTGTGCAGCTTCCCTATCAGCTGAAATATTCATATCAGCTGCTGTTTATCCAAAGTGTTTTGTAGCCAGGCTAAATGTTAATGTTAGCAAAAAGTAAATTTAGCACCTATTTCTTAGTGGCCTGCTGGTTAGATCAACAGTTGGGTTCTGCCACTGCTCCTCATATAACATCCAGTAAATGATTCTGATTCTGAATGTTTTACATCAGTTGATCTTTGCTAACAATACGAACAGTTCACTAGAAACCCTGGGAAAATCACAAGATGACTACTTAAACCTGAGACCCAGAGCAACATCCAGACTGATGTTCATTGTGTGCAGGTGGAGGACTACGGCAAGAGGAAGGGGATGAGTACAGAGGAGGTGGAGAGATGGTTGGCTCCCATTCTTGGCTATGAACAGGAGGCGTAGCGTGGATCATCATTCCAGCAGAGGCTGCTCCATGCTCTCTGGCAGTGGTACCACACGCTGCTGCATTTATTACCCACAATGCCTCAGTGTTTGACTTTGAATGGGAACATTTCAGAGTTTGAGGACCGTCACTGACCAGTCTGCCACATTCAGATCGGCTGGTTTTTCGTACTATTCATGTTTTAGAGTTGGTTTAGAATTTGTACTTGAAATGAAAATTTCATGTTAACCGTCAGTCAGTTTTATTTCATTTGTTTATGTTTTCACAATGACTATTTGGTTTGAATAATCAGAGTGGTGCCTTGGAGGCTGCAGTGTACTGTCACACATCATCAGGGATCTCAGCACAGAGTGGGGCTGCTGCTGCTGCTGCAACAGAGAGGTCCTTAAAAATCAATAAGTATTTCATTTGTAAGCCATGCAGCTGTTCAGAACATAAAAGAATGTGGGATATTTTATTGCTTTTATTTTTTATTAATAATCTTCTGATATGATCAAACTGGTAATTCTGTTCCTGGAGACTCTACAGGTGCAGACCTTCAGCTTCAACACAACATTGCTACACCACAGTGGCATTTATTAATGATACCCAAAATTATTGTTGATGTCAGTTTTTACTTTTAATTTTGAAAATACATTCAGAAGGTAGTCTTGATTTTATGTTTCTGATGAATGAACATGTTTCTATTGTCTGATAAATCCCAAAGTATTGTTATATCAGTGTTAAATGTGTTTGAATGTTTGTAAGTGAGCAGCTTGGAGTAAATAACAAAGATGAAACTATTTCAGTTCTGACATCTAAAAGATGTAAGTAAAAAATCATTTATGCAAAAGATTTTTTTTTAGAAATTAGGAGAATTTGTACTAAACTAGGTTCTAAACTAACTTCTAGTTGACTGAAACTGGAAAGCTAACCTTTTAAACATTGGTTTTACAAGCATTGATTTTTTTTCACTAACTGGTGCTCTATGTTTCTTCCTACTGATCTGCTGTGAGCTGTAAGGAGGTTCTCAACGTTTTAATGGGAGAAGCAACTGAGAACAAACTGCTGCTCATGTTGTGTCATAAAACCCTGATGCTGCAGCTGGGTGTCAAACTGACAACTTGTATTTTTTAGTCTTTCTACCTGTGGAATAATGATGGCAACTTGTTGAACATTGTGAGCTGTTATCATAAATGTTTCATAGATAATAAACTGTCTCATGTTTGCTGTGTTTTAACTCTTATGTTGACTGAAGTGAGGCTCTTTGAGCCTTTCTCGGTGATAGACTGTTAGATAAATGAATGTTCAACAGGAGGACACCGTCTCGCTCTCCACTAACTACCTGCCAGAAAGACCAGCTGAAGCAGCTCTGCTCTGAGGTCCAGAGGTTAGCTTTGCTGCCTCTCAGTAACCTCACTGATTAACATCTCAGATGTTTGAGTGTGTATGTTGGGTAAAGCGGGGATTCTGCTTTATGATGCACAGTTAATCATCTGATAGCTCCCAGGATAAGGAATGTTCCTTCACTCATCTGGATGGTGTTCTCAGATTCTTTACTGTCTTGATATCATGCAGTTATAGTTTGTCTGTTGTTTCCCCACTTTATTTTTTGTGTTAAAACAAATTTATTCTCAATAATGACTTCTGAATTCATACCCTCCCAGAAATGAAAAGGGTTTATTTTGCTGCCTCTAGAAAACTTTAAATTCAGGTAGAACTGGGTTTAAAATGCCAGACAGCAGTAAAACTTCATTTTACAGTAAATGTGCTTTAAAGAATCTACATTTGATCTATGATAATTTGTCGATCATTTCAGATGTTCAACTAATAAATTTCTTAATAGAGCTGATCAAAATGAGTCAAAAAGGAAAAAATAGTGGACCTGTCTGCCATGCTGAACGACTGAAGCCATTTCCAGGATTGTGTTGTCATTTTTTGTGGACCTACAGATAAAACTCAGCTACTATTCAAACAGGTTCAAAGTTGATTTTCTACTCAAATGTCCAGAACTTGAGTAACTTAGACTTTAAAATTTGTTAAGCAGGATGGGGTTTTCCCCCCACATTATGTCTTATTTTCAGCCAACAATTTCAGCCTGAACCATTTCAACTTCATTAAGATAATGTTGTCATTTCCATTCTTAAAGCTCCAGATTAAGATGGACACAGACTTCTGCTTTTGTGATGACATCACATTATGATAGAAAGTGCCATGTCACTGCAGGCCGTCGTCTGAAACTTAGAGCCTGTATGCCTACACAATGCGAGGAAATGCAGGAGCAAATTTGTAAGAATTTATTTTTATTCATGTTGATTTTACAATCATTTTCTTTTTTCCTCCAAAGAGTTTTTGCGGCGCTAGTGGTTTTTCTACAGTAGGCAGACAGGAAGGAGGGTGAGGAGAGGGGGGAAGACATGCGGCAAAGGTCGTCGGGACCGGGAGTCGAACCCGCGATGTCCGCGTCGAGGACTAAGGCCTCCAAACGTGGGGCGTGCTAACCCCCTGCGCCACCACAGCACGCCCCTGATTTTACAATCATGACTGAGTAATAATGTTTGCCTGATTATCAAAACAGCCTGTAAAACAGAACCTGAACAGAACAGACCTGCACACTGCTGCATCCAAAAAGCACAAACATGACAAAGACGGTTATGTTCCTGGCAAACATTTAGAGCAGCTCTGCTTTGAGAAAAATGTTTTGAATCTTTTGCAATGCACTGTACGTCTCCTTTGGGCCTCATGAACCACTGAAACTGTATGTTTTACACAAGACTGTGTAGGAAGTTGGATGGCTCTTTTTTTTCTCCATCTAAAGGAATACAAAATGGACATTTGGAGCTCCAGACAAGCAAATGCCTCTAATGGAAACTCTTGATGGAAGCCAGTCATGCCAACTGTTTCATCAGGAACCTTTGGGAAAATTTAGAATCTGGCCATGTGAAGTAACACCAGTCTTTGTAAATTGTGTTCAAGACTCTGGGTTTGGTT
This sequence comes from Xiphophorus hellerii, assembly GCF_003331165.1. NCBI lineage: Eukaryota > Metazoa > Chordata > Actinopteri > Cyprinodontiformes > Poeciliidae > Xiphophorus > Xiphophorus hellerii. The sequence continues at coordinate 25,073,616 of NC_045681.1, forward strand.
TTGTGTTCTATGTTTTTGCTGTTCCTCTTTTTATTAATCAGTTATTTCTTAGTTCACCTTTTTGTTTTACTCTTCTTGATTATTAGTTGCTACTGATTTCTTGTTAAATCTTTCTCATTTGTTTCTTTATTTCAGTCTCGTATTGTTTCTAGCAATCTTGTTTTTCTAGGTTGTTATTCTTTTACATCTGAGTTTATGTCTATCATTCTTTACAGATTCTAGTTACGTTATTTCTTTGTTTAGTCCTACTTATTCTAGTTCTGTGTTCCTTAGTTCTTTTTATAGTTTGATCAGCCTTGTTTCTGTGTGGTTCTTTCATAGTTCCCTCCTGTCTTTGTCTCTTTCTAGTTTATCATGTTTGTTTAGTCTTAGTGTTTTCTTTCCCTTCTCCCTTGTGTTCTCCTTTTCTCTTCTTTCACTGTGTATCTTCCCAGCTTCTCCTCTTCCTCTACCCTCAGCTGACTCCTGCTCTACTTTTCACACCTGTTATCATTTAGCTCATCAGTCCTGGTCTTGTGTTCTCACACTCAACCTCCCTGTATTAAGCCTCTCAGTTTCTGTCAGTAGTTCCCAGTTCATCACATCACTATTCCCTGGTTCACTTTGACCTCCTCCTGTCTTCTGTTTTGCCCTGTTTTTGGATTTTCTTGGTTCTTTGGATTTTTTGTAAGTTGGTTCCTTGTTTTCATTTTTCTTCACTAAATACACACAGAACTTTAAGTCTTGCCTGCTGCTTTTGGGTCCACTAGTACACATCATGACAAATATATTTCTGAACATATATAGAGTTGGTATTTTTGTAATGTTTTCTTTTCTTTATTTAATATGTTGCCTCCATATATATATATATATATATATATATATATATATATATATATATATATACACTGCCTGGCCAAAAAAAAAGTCGCCACCAAAAAATGGTCACACTCTCTAATATTTTGTTGGACCGCCTTTAGCTTTGATTACAGCCCGCATTCGCTGTGGCATTGTTTCAATAAGCTTCTGCAGTGTCACAAGATTTATTTCCATCCAGTGTTGCATTAATCTTTCACCAAGATCTTGTATTGATGATGGGAGAGTCTGACCACTGCGCAAAGCCTTCTCCAGCACATCCCAAAGATTCTCAATGGGGTTAAGGTCTGGACTCTGTGGTGGCCAATCCATGTGTGAAAAAGATGTCTCATGCTCCCTGAACCACTCTTTCACAATGTGAGCCCGATGAATCCTGGCATTGTCATCTTGGAATATGCCCGTTCCATTTGGGAAGACAAAATCCATTGATGGAATAACCTGGTCATTCAGTATATTCAGGTAGTCAGCTGACCTCATTGTTTGGGCACACGATGTTGCTGAACCTAGACCTGACCAACTGCAGCAACCCCAGATCATAGCACTGCCCCCACAGGCTTGTACAGTAGGCACTAGGCATGATGGGTGCATCACTTCACCTGCCTCTCTTCTTACCCTGATGCGCCCATCACTCTGGAACAGGGTAAATCTGGACTCATCAGACCACATGACCCTCTTCCATTCCTCCAGAGTCCAATCTTTATGCTCCCTAGCAAACTGAAGCCTTTTTTTCTGGTTAGCCTTACTGATTAGAGGTTTTCTTACGGCTACACGGCTGTTCAATCCCAACCCCTTGAGTTCCCTTCGCATTGTGCGTGTGGAAATGCTTTTGCGTTCACAATTAAACATACTCCTGAGTTCTGCTGTTGTTTTTCTTCGATTTGATTTGACCAAACGTTTAAGTAATCGCCGATCACGTTCATTCAGGATTTTTTTCCGACCACATTTCTTCCTGGAAGACGATGGTTCCCCACCATCCTTCCAGTTTTGAATGATGCGTTGGACAGTTCTTAACCCAATTCTAGTAGTTTCTGCAATCTCCTTAGATGTTTTCTCTGCTTGATGCATGCCAATGATTTGACCCTTCTTAAACAGACTAACGTCTTTTCCACGACCACAGGATGTGTCTTTTGCCATGGTTGTTTAAGAAATGAGGAGTTACTCATTGCATCAGCTGGGGTTAAATAACTTGTTGCCAGCTGAAAGATAATCGCCTATGCAGCACTTATCCAATAGGAGGCTTGTACCTATTTGCTTAGTTAAATCCAGGTGGCGACTTTGTTTTTGGCCAGGCAGTGTATATATAAGCTCTTCCCACGTCCTCCGGCAGAGAGCGCAGGCTGTTCAATAAAGCGCACGCGCACACGCTCGCTCACACCTGGGCTGCTCCTCCTCCGCCTGGCGCGCGCCATCCAATGAGCTGGGACCTCCTCCGCTCCGGCTCTCAGCGCCTCAGCCGCAGCATCATTCCCGTTCCCCAGCCTGGATCCCACTCTGCAGGCTCAATCCGGGAGACAGCTCACCATGGCTGACCTGGGAGAAGGAGAGGATGAGATCCAGTTCCTGCGAACAGTAAGTCTGATTCAGGTCCCTCCGCAGGCGGCTGTTGGCTGGGTGTTCACTGCGTCTGTGTGCGGTGCGGGGTGGATGGTAGGGAGTTTACCGCATTAAGATGACAGCCCCGCTTCATACAAGTCATTGGTCTGGGAGTCCGCATCCTGCTGACAGGAGGAGGGAAGAGATGCGGGAATATCATGATGGAGGAAAAGAAAGGAAGAAGGATGGTGAATGATAGTGAAGCTGTATAGTGTAGCCAGCGGTAGTACCATTGTTCCAAAGTGGAGTTTTGAGGAAGATCCAGCCTGTCTGTGGTGGTGTGTGTATGTACTGGTGTACTGGGCGGGATGGTGCGGTGCAGTGCGGTGCAGCCTGCTGCAGCTGCCTCACTTCACTGAGTTTGGACGATGCTCGGCTTGTTTCCTGCAGTCAGGTGAAATCAGGTGAAATCAGCTGATGGGCTGCATGTCAAGAGACAGGAGCTGTTGCTTTACAGCATGCCACACGTGAATCGTCACGTGAAGCCACTGCTCCTATGACTACGGGCTTTTTAAGGGAAGCCACTGGCAAACATACAAAATGTTCTAAGACTTATTATGTAAGCCGATATGCAGTTTATTGTGAACTTGTCTGCTTCTCTGTCAAGATATGCATGGCAGATTTGTCACAAAGACACTTTTTGTTCTTTTTACGAGGCCGTTAGCAGCTGATGAAACGGGAGCTGACTGACTGCAGTGGCGTTGATGCTCGAAAATCTCCAGAACAAGATTATTGGTGGGAAATTCTGGGATTAATGCATGTGTTGATTTTTAAGGCTGCACTGCACCACATGCATTTCCACTGAGTCACTTGACTATTTGTACAGTGAATGATGTGTTTTAGAGACTAACACAAACATCAGACACTAACAATCACCCATAACTCTGCAGTCCTGTGTGTTCTGCTCCAGTCTGAGTTTGAGAGTTTCCATTCCCGCAGATGGCAGCTGGCCATATGTACAGTATGTGTGTAGCTTCCATCCAGCTTCACATAATGTGAAGAACAAGCATCAAACTGAATAGCCAGAGAAAATGGAAAGATTCAACTTTACACTAATATATTTATGAGAAAGTGAACTGTTGATCATTACAAATCTCTGCACACATAAATCTAAATCTACCAAATCTGTAGAGGCGAGTTAATTTCCCCATCACAAACTCATAGAACTAGAAGTCTGAGGACATTTAGTTGTTCCGTTCCCTTCCATGTCCACAACTGAGAGTCAGACAGACTGCTTCTACAATACTTCCAGCCTGGTACCATAATAGAATCCAATCTGTTCAATACACTCAGTGGGTTCATTTCTTCACTACTTCTTCACAGAAGGGGTAGAGGTGCAGCGATTGCAGCTTTCTGGCCGATTACTGAGTACCAATTTTTATTTATTTATTTATTTGCCTATTTTTAAGCCTACCCTACTGATTCCAATTTTGGCCAATACCAATTTTTTCTCTCTCTGAAATGTTGCCCAATACATCAAGAAAATTGCTGAGTTGGCATCAATTTACTTTAAACATGATCTGGTGGTCTAGTCTATCAGTCAAACGTCTCTCTTGGGAGAGCAGAGGACAGTGGCTGATTGTTAGACCTTTCCTGAGGTAGATGAGATTGGTGACTAAGATCTTCTTCACATGTAAAAATCGGCCAATCACTGATCTCTGTGATCAAAATTAAGGAGATCGTCACCAATAAATCAGTGCACCCCTACTTCACAGTCAGCTGTTAGTGGCGTTACAAGATGGTAGTGATTGGGAGGAGAACAGCACTTACCTGACTTACTTAAACTGTTTCTATTTTAACAGTTTAAAAATCAAATATACCTTAATCTGCACAGTGCAGACTGTCTTAGCACTACCACAGCTAGTGTTCATGCTGTCTGCTTTTGGAGGGTACAGCCAATCAGCAGCAAGGAAAATAAAAGGATCGGCTCCTTTACAAATGCTAGCCAATGGCGTGCATCTTGGCATTTGCTTTTTCTTTTTATTATTTTAGACATGCGCAACAAAACATCCAGTCTTACAGACATTACTATTAAAAAATAGTAATGATTTAGAAATGACTTGGACTCATGTTTCACAGGAAAACCTGTATTCACTGTCTTCACAGTGAGTAGGCGGGATCGCTGTGTGGTTTTGGCTCTGAGACCAGTCGAGCAGAACTACTGTGCTATGATGTCATTTTTCTGCTTTCCCTGATTTTCTTAATTTTGTGTGATCAGAGATCTGCCAATACTTGGATGTGAAACTGATCTTTTCCAGAGATCTTATCTGAAAAACAGCCACTGTTCCCATGAGGACCCCAGGTCACATCTAAACTTCATTTATATAAGTTTATCTTGTGTGCAGATAAAACAAGTTTGTATTGTTTCATGAGTATTGTTGAGTATTTCTGAATTGTTGTAGTCCATCAACAGATTGGAACACTGAAGGCGTATTGTGGCCTCATAACATGGTTATAAAAACTATAGGGTATCGGACAAAGTGGAAATGGACACGTTAGGTTTTTTGAAGATCTGCCAGATAATTGCGGTCAGTGCACCCTAATATTTAACAGATGAATGATGAATCCAAGAATATTTGGCACTTTTGCATTATCCTTGAACAATGCCAATAGATTTAGCTTTATGCAGTTTGCATATAAAAATACAAAGCTTATGATTTTTTTCTTTCTGGGTAATTCCATCTGGTCAGATGTTCCTACTAAAAATAAAAAATAAAATCAAACAATATTTAGCAGAAGCACACCAGTGCAACAGTTAATATTGAGATGAACTAACAACGCTTGTTTGAGTATTTTAAGGCCTGTATAATTTTTATTTAATTTTAAGTGCCGCCATTATATATGACTGCAAAGTCACTGCTGACTTTATGATGTTTGATTTCATGATGTAAAGCACTTGTTGCTGAAATATTCTATACAAATAAACTACCACAAACAAGGAAAGCTGGTATAACAATAAAAAATCCTTGAACCCTTGATTGCAGAGAATTGTACTATCAGCAACTATTTTTGCGTGATTGATTTCCTCTAAAAGTAATCAGTTATTGTCCGATGCTTTCATGCTTATGTTTATTTCCTTTCTGTTTTCCCTTTGATGTTCTGTAAAGCGTGCTGCGTTGCCTTGTCTGTGAGTAGTGCAGCATAAATAAGTTGTTTTGCCTAATATCTGCCTCATTCTATCTCTTTGGTAGTTTTAGTAGTTTAGCTTTACTTTTTCTGGTTTCTTCACTTTCTCTAATAATGGAAGTTTTCTGAATACACATTTATTTTTATTTGTCATACAGTTACTGCACCTCCTTGTTCCGTCTTTGTGTTCTTCTAGCTGCTGCTGCATATCCTCATTACAGGAAATTAAGTGTAAGTTGATGACAGAGCTTCTGCATAAATGGTGGGATTCTTGGTTACTATGCAGACTGGTTCTCAGCAGGCCATGAGTTGCCTCCTCAGCATGGGGTAGCCTCTGTGCCATGGCTGCAGTGTGAGTGCAGATCTTCTGGCAAAACCTGTTAGCTGATCTGATTCCTGAGTTCCTGCATATGAGATCAATGACGGCAGTTTAATGTTTCTCCAGCTTTTGTTTTTGCCTTGGATTTGATGTAGGCTGGAAGCTGAATTGACTGGGTGAACAGCTAAACAGAAGATGCAGGGAAAGTCGGGAGATGGCAAGATTTAAATAAAAAAAGTTGAAGTGATGAAATTCAGGTCATTGTATTAGTCCTCCACAGGAAAAAAGTTCTTCAGTATGAGAATCTAAAGCACCTCAAAGCGAAAGCAACAGGAAAGCTGACGAGATAATAAGGAGAATATTGGTAGAGTATGAACAGAGACTCAGATGCTGTCAGAGTTATGAGAGGGAATAATGTCTTTTCTGTTATTAAACATTGACTCAGTAAATAATAAGGAATGCACTGAATCTCTATGTGGCTCTGTGTGTAAAGTTGCACACATTTAGCTTTCCATAAAACAATAAGTGAAGCTATATATAGCAACCTGGTCATTGCCTTTCTATGCAATTCCGCTCGACTCTCATCTCCCTTCACTGTTCCATCTGGGATTTCTTCCATTGAAGTGGATTTCTCTGGTCATTTTTTTTTCCTTTTTCTTTGGACTGGGTCAATCGGTGAACAGAAGAAGTCATAAACAATGACATCAATTTTCTGCTCCATTTTAGAACTGTAGTCTGCATGTAGTTTTAGCAATGGCAGAGGAGGAAGTCAGAGAAACTGTTCAGTCCATGTTGGTCACACTTCCAAAATATTGAATGAACATTAACAGCCGCCGCGATTGGATTGACTCATCTTTCTTTGCACTGGAGTAGATTTTTTTACAGCACAGGAAACTTCTAATAAGCTTAGCGTCGAACTGGTGCATTACATCCGTCACAAACAAACGGTAGTCCACGCCTCTAGCAAGCTATCATTTCTCATGGTGTGAAAACGGGGAAATATGTGTTTTGTTTTTTTTGTTAACAAAAAAGTCAACACAGTGCAGATGTTTTGGTTGCCAGTAAGGGATTAGCCTTAAAAAGATTAGGAGGGTTTTGCATACCCCATCTTGGAGATAACAGAAGAAAGTAATGCATGGAGTTCAGACTCTGTAAGGCAGGGGTGTCCAAACTTTTTGCAAAGAGGGCCAGATTTGATAAAGTCAAGATGCCCGGGGCCAATAGTTTGTTCGGACATTTTTTAACTACAAAAGTGTCATGCACTTATAAAACAATTTTCATTGTTACAATTATCTTTATTTTTCAAATGACAAAAAAACCAAATATAAGCCAGTCAGGCAGATGAGAACAACTCTAAAAACACAAATTCTGCTTTTGAAATACCTTAAATTTACATGAGTTTAAAAATATCTTTGCCTCAAGAACATTTTAAACAGGTGTTATAAGTAATGCAAAGTTGTCTGTTATTATTAAATCTTAAAACAAGTGAATTTTGCTCTTGTCATTTACAATATCTTTCAGAAAGTAATAGTTTTCATCTACAGGTTCATAACCAAATCTTACTCAAGAGTTTAATAAAAATAAGTGCCATAAATCCAAGTGCATAAATGTTCTTTTGACTTTTCACTGTTGATAGTGACAGACGTTACCGTTCAAAATACTCAGTTTTATGTCCTCAACTCTCAGTGCCACACTGTTACGTGCCAGGCAAACATTCGCAAATTCTTGCTTCTTCTCAGGGCAAAATGTTCTCCACCATTTTCAAAACACAGTTTTGATAAATGTATCTTCAGTAAAAGGTTTGCCATGTTTAGCTATTAACATTAACATCGTAGCTTGCTTTGGTGGTATTTTCTTTTGACTCAGGCCCAAAAAAATCGCTGTTGTGATGCCAGTGCAGCTTGGAGCTGCTTCAGTTTTTCAGCACGGTCACTCCCTGTTAGCTTGTTGTATGTGTTAGCATGTTTAGTCTGGTAGTGTCTCTTTACGTCAAAATCCTTAAACAAGGCAACCGTCTCATTACAAATTAGACAAGCACAATTGCCTTGATTTTCAGAAAAGAAGTATTGTAATTCCCATCTCTCTTGAAAGCGGCGGCCCTCACTGTTAACTTGTTTTCTTTGCAGTGGCCATGGCAGAAATGAGTGGAGAGGGGTTTGCTGCACGGAGGCAGAGACTGATAGTATTAAAGTGGTGCTGCCACCATTTGGTGAAAGGAGGAATTACAGTTTCAAGTTTTATGATTTATTTATTCTGTTTCACAGTGCAGGCGGGCCATAAATAATACATTATAAGACCGAAGCTGCGGGCCGTATGAAATCTGACCGCGGGCCGTGATTGGCCCCCGGGCCGGACTTTGGACATGCCTGCTGTAAGGTGATTACAACACACAGATGTTTTACTGTCACCAGTAACATTAACATTTAGAATCATGGAAACAATTAGATATAAAAGTTATACCTTATTGTCTATTTCTGCAAAACAAGACTACAATGCCATACATGCATGACAAATTAATGACATTTTTAATTCTTGTTGCCAGTAAAAATATTTTTGAAGCAGACAAAGCAAACCTGAATAGCTTTGATTGATGTTCAATAAATCAGACTAAACATTTCCTGTTTCATGTAATAATAAACTCCACCTCTGTCCATCTTAATGTTTGTATTTTTGTTACTGATGTGTTACATTGCTAATCATTCATTTTCTGCATTGTAATTATATGTTGTGAGTCTTCCTGTATTCAGTGGTTGTTAATTATGCACAACAGGGGAAGCACTAACAGTGGTAGACGCAGCTGTACAGTAGGACAGAATTTTGCTGTTTTGTTGAAATAAACCTGAAATGATTGGGGAGTTGAAATGTTCAAACTGTCTTTAATATTTTAATTAGAGGCTTGGGCAATTAGCAGTGCGTGTGTGTGTGTGTGTGTGTGCGCGGGCGTGTGTGTTTTAATATTGGTTGATGTATTCTATCAGAGGTGGAAGATTTCCAGATTGTTCCATAACAGATACAGATTTTAACAAAAAAAAAAAAGACCAAACAAAATTTGTTGAGCCTTTTGGTCTTGCTGGTGCTTTTGCCCCTCTTGCACGCAAAGTACTCGGTATTATATTGTCTTCTTCTAAAGTTGCTTATCAAAGTTTAAGACTGAGCCTAAAGGAGCAGTTAATTTTTCTGATGAAAATGCATCAGAAAAAAAGCTGACGGTTAGATTGGATGGACATAAACTCATTCATTTATGCACCTCTAACAATAACACCTCCTATTCAGAGTTGATAGAAAAAACAATAAACTAACGTGTTGTTCAGTTAGGTTACGTAATGATGACAAAGCCATCATGGTGTGAGATTAAAGAAAACTAATAATAATAAATAAAAAACAAGAGTTCGTAGTAATACCTGAGATTTAAAACATTGAATATGATCTGTATGAACATGCATCCATCTTGCATCACATCACACAACATGCATCTTCATGCCATTAAATTAGATGATGAACAAAATTTTGATTTTGTCACCTGATCTTAGTGACAGGTGAAGTTTTAATGATCACACTCATTAACTGAGTTAGACTTTAACTCATCTTTTTATTATGATTGCTTTAAACAGAAGTCTTTTTCATTTATTTTTACCAGCTCGGCCTTTTTATCTTTACGCAGCTGTTTCCATCTGACCATCATGTTTATCTTGTTATCTTGTCTTTTTCTCTGTACTTTGAGTGGTCAATTAGAAACATTGCAAATTAGCATATTAAATGCATAGTTTTTAACGACGACTGTTAATTTACAGCCACGCTTTTTGTTTGCCCCCTTACTGTCCTCCTCCTTTTCCTCCACTGTCTTTCATCTTCCTCTGCTTTGCTCTCTCTCTAATTCTCCAGCACTCCTGCTAAGTGCACTTTGAATGTAGATCAATACATGGTTACTGGTGACTGCTGATGGCTCAGCACAAAGCAAACAGCATGGCAGCAGCAGTGTGGTCAGATTTATTTATTTATCTGTGTTGCAGGAAAATGTCTGTTTTGGCAGACTGCTCAAAGAATTCCAATGGAGAACCACCTCAGGTCAAATAAAAGGACACGCTGCCTCTAATCCTCTAGTGTACTGAGTCCAGTCCACTTCTGAGTATGAACAAAGCTCTGCTGCCAGACTTCAAAGACTGCATTAAACACAAAGGGCAAAAGTAAGCTTTCATTCTTAGATTTGTTCCATACATATTAGTACTTCTGTGACTGATCAAATGTCAGAAGTGAGCATATGAACAAGGAATAATAAGCGTGTTCTGTGAGGTTAGATGCACACAACATGGCAACTTGTTGGGGTAGCTCTGTTACATCCATTTTAAAAACTTTTCTTGCTCGTTTTTGTGGTCAAAAATAATTTTTTTAATGATTCTTCTTGAGGTCTTGGATGCTGTACAGTGTTATGCATTTCACTGAGACAAAGTGGCAGGATCATGTCCCTGACCATGTCTCTGCCAAGTCTTTACACCATGCATGGCGACTGGCTTGAGTAGTTGTCCTCTAATTGGAAGATTTAATTTCCGTTATTTTGTATATGTGTTTATACTTGGAAAAGTCTATCTAGATGTGAAGGTAGACTGTAGGAGTTAATGCTGCAAGTCAATGACTACATGCATTCTGCTGGGTTTTCTTAGAAAAAATAAAAAATTTAACCAATTGTTTGACTAATAGGAACAATTTGGAAGGAATCTATTAACTTTGTATTTGTCTATACGACTAATTAACTTTTTTTTGTAAAGTGCCTTAAGACAATATTTTATTAATGAACTGAAGCTAAATTAAATGAAAAATCTTCTAAAATTCTTGGAACACAGCATTCTTTTGTGTGCAGACAGACACAAATGCTAAATTATTGATATGGTCTTTGCTGGACATTTAGAAATGTTTCATGTCTATTTGAGAAAGTCAGTGACTTATCAGCTCTTGGACTATGTTACCAACGGTAGCATAAATAGCCCTGCATGGACTGATTAGCTTGCAAGGAGCCATGTAGCTCTCTGTTTGACTTTTCTCTTTTTCTATGCTCTATTTTCACATCATTATGATTTAGCACGTATAGTTGTCCATTTACTAATGTCATTTTAGAGATGGATTCTGGATGTAGGAACTGCAGCTAGAATGATTTTTGTGTCAGTAGATTAGAGTTTTTGGCATTCTTTTTATAAACAGATGTGTTTTTTAAAAGTTGTCGCCGACGGTAGCAGCATGGTTTGCAGCACTGAGATTTTGATCCAGACGTTCGATGGGAAGTCCCACCTAAAGCTGGTTAGACATTTCACTTGTTGCTGTTTTGTTGTTGCCACCTTTCTTATTTAAAAGAGAAGATAGTTTGGTTTTAATGACTTATAAATCTAATTGCATGTTTTTCAGTTTTCTCATTTTATCTAGTTTTGCATCTCATTGTAATGAGAAGGATTTCTCCGTTAAGTGAGATACTTCTTTTTAATTTCATTCCAAGCTCTGCCAGTTAAAGCTGCAGTATGTAACTTTTGAAAATATATGTTTTTTTTACATATTTGGTAAAGCTGTCATCATGTTGTGAGAGTTTATGAGACAGATAATCTGTGAAAAGCTCAATCTCCTCCCTGATGCACTGCTCCCCACCAAAAACAGCCAATGAGAGGCAGGAGGCAGGTGTTAGCGCTGTCAATCAATTTTATGTACTCACTTCTGAATGTGTTACTGGCAGAGAAAAACTCACTGCTACAAGAAAATCGTTTCAGGCATTAGTGGCGATGCTAACTAGCCCTAGCATTCACAATAGGCTATGCTAACAGCAGTGTAGCAGAGAGTATGTGTGGATGAACAGAGGGTAACTGACGGTGCTGAGACCACCTGTGATGGGACCTGATGTTCCACAACATCCTCCTCATTTCCTGAATGCGCCAGCATGCCTGGCATAGACAACATGACAGAAAACAGTGACTTCAGGTTCAGTCTTTTATTTAGAAGCACCAGAGTTGAAAGTCTCAGCAAAATTATATTGCATAATAATTATTTTTACATAAGTGTATTATAGGTGTGAAGTTTGAAATGTTATGTTATGATAGTCCTAATGTTTACTTTGAATCAGAAGTAGCAAAGCAAACAGTGTCTGGAATTACTGATGACGTTTGTTTGTCACATGTGATGGATTTCAAGTGCAGGAGTTAGACGCTCGGGCAGCATGTGTGATACTGGGTCAAGTTCTGCTCCTTTGTTGTTTCTCACAATTTAGCTGTTTTCTAGATGGAAGCAGCAGTTTTTTTTCTTTCTTCTTTGCTGTTCATGGTTTAAAAACAGCCTGAGAATGTATATTTAGCTTACTGCCGTCAGCTGTCGAGGATCTTATGAGGTGAAAGCTCTGTATAATGCAATGAGTAGTCATATGCTCTAATTCTTGAGAAGCAAAAACAGACCTTCCAGCTTTGTAGAAATCTTTTAATGCATCGTCGATGGCAGTTTATTATTAGCTGCCTAATGGCTGAAAATGAAGCAGAAAGGTCAAAATCCCGAGGAGGACTTTGTTGAAGTTTGATCCAAAATGGCCACCTCCGTATGCAATTTAGGACATGAATTAATAAACCTCTGCAGCACTTTGCTTTGCTGCTAGGGCCTAACAAGAATGTGATATTTTCTGTTTTTACCTGCTCAACAAAGGGTAGCAAACAAACTAATATGATTTTGGAGAAAATTGAGACAATGCTCTTGTTTAAAGAAAGGCTTGTTTAACCTTTTTATTGTAGATAAGCCATTTAGTTTCTTCTCAGAAACAAAGATGGTAAATGAGTCACTCTTTCTTTAGAACCATTTAATTTGAGCCAATTTCAATTAATGGATGCACAAGTTTGCTTTTGAGCAAATGAGAGAATGACTCAGTTAACAGTATAAGTGTATTTGTATAAGTATATTTGATGAAGAATAGAAAGAATTGTATTCTTTGTATACAATCCTTTGTATTATTTTCTCTTTTAGAGAAAAGAGACAAAATGATATAATTTAAGGTAGTTTTGATAAGTGTAATTTATTTATTTTTTTGATCAAATAAAACAGAATAAGGCAAGCATAACAATGAAGTCAGTTTGACATGAGAAATAAAGAAACAAATGGCTCAGAAGAAGCAAGAAGCATGATGGGATATGTCTGTGTGTGTTTCTGTGGGACTGAATGCTTTCAACTGAAACAAGCTTTGAAGGTGACCTTTTGAGGTGAAGGCTTATGCTTTTCTACACATGCTTATAAACAGTTTGAATACAGTATTCTAGAAAACATCTTAACCAGAACCTGACAAGCTACCTCAGAAATGTAACAGGTGTTGGAATAAAGGTTTAGCCCTATAATTTGTGCAGTATGTGTAGTTCAATCTTTTTTTTCTCTCCGTTGAATAAGGTTCATGTTGGACGTGTTTCTAAATGCATGGTGAGTGTGCAGCGTAGCTGATTACTGTAATACCTCTTCTCAGAAATTAGGACATTTCACTGACAGTGTAATGTAATTATCTGTGAAGAAATAAGTGATTTTGGTCCTGTTGTAATTTTTGAGGTGGTTCAGTACATAACAGGTGTACTGCATGGACAATGACTCCGCCTCAGTTTCAGGCTGCAGCCACACCGGCTCTGTTAAGTCCACTTTAATCCAACTCTAGTTCATTTGTCCAGAATGTCCTGTTTGTTAGGGAAGGTGTGAATGGGCAATAGAACTCTGATGCAGACCAAAAAAATTAACTCTGGTCTGCCTAGAGACCTACAGTAGGTCCTAGTTCGGTTGAAGTGAATCTGGTGCAGGTCAAAATCATATGTAAATCCAAGCAGACCGACTTGGCTGTGGTTCACTCCAAAAGCAGGAAGTGGACTGCAGCCCAGGAATTCTGGGTAAATACAACTAAAACAAATGCACAACTCTAGCGCAAGCAGGACCACTCTATTTTAACCACTAAAATCTTACACCACTCCACTGTTTAAATTTTATAAAGAAGGAAGTTGTTTAGTGATGATGGAGGTAAACAAGTTTTGTTAGTTTGACAGTGTAGTGTGGAAGAGAACCACAGCAGCTGGAACTGGAACAAATGTTGTAATTTTGATCCCAATAGAACTGAGTGTTCTGGACTGTCAGGCATGAAAACACTGCGATCAGTTTCTCCTGTATCCGTTTATAATCCCACATTGCATCCATCTTCTGTTGCCATAAAGCAGTGGTGTCAAACTCCAGTCCTCAAGGGCCGCTGTTCTGCAGTTTTTAGATGTTCCACAGGTACAAAACACTGGAATGAAGTGGCTTAATTACCTCCTCCTTGTGTAGATACATTTTCCAGAGCCTTGCTAATGACCTAATTATTCTATTCAGCAGCAGTGGTGCAGCAGAGGCACATCTAAAAGTTGCAGGACAGCGGCAGGACACTGGAGTTTGACACCTGTGCCATAAAGGATCTGCTGGCACCCTTCCATCAGGACTCTTGTTAATCTGAATACATATTGGTCTTATTATTCCCTTGCTGCTGGTTTTTAATGTAAAGTGCTCCTCAGGCTTTGGAGAACATGAACCTTTCCTCACCAATGTGAGACAAGACAAGTTGAAGGAAGACATTTGATAGGAATCCAGATAATTGTCAGCTTGCTCTGCTTAATGATAACATTCAGATTACATGTGGGGTGCTTGTTGTGGATCAAGGAGAGAAAGAGAAACTGCAACATATGTGGGGAAAAAAGGAAAGTAAGATGGCAGAACAGAACAGCACTTTCTCTGCTTCTCACTGCAGTGCTCTTATGTAAACGAATGTTCATACGAGACCATTCAAGTGTACAGTAGATGAACGAGCAAGAACTTGAGAACAAATCTAGAAATGAGGAAGAAAAATCTAATGAGAAGAATGTAGAGAACAGAGTGCAGTCTGAGTGGAGTGGGACTGATGAGGACTGAAGGGGACTTGTGGGAACACTGGACTAGGATACACATGCACAATTTGTGATATGCAGCTTTGTGATATGCAGCCTTTTATTTGTGTGGGCATTTAAACTCGGAATGATCTATTAAACAGATATATTAGAAGTTATGGAATATATCCATCCAGCCATTATCGAGACCCACTGGTCAGTGCAGGGTCATTTAGAGACACCAACAACCTGCACAGTCATGTTTCTTACCTGTGGCAGAAAGAACCCACAGATGCTGAGGAGAACATGCAATCTCCATGCAGAAACACCCTGCCCTCCTGACCTGACCTCATGTAGGGACTTCTTTATCAGCTGTTTTAAGAGAAAGTAAACCCATACATGCCTATCCCTAGTGGGGTGCTGGTGCCTATCTCCAGAGGTCATCGGGTGAGAGGCGGGGTCACCCTGGACAGGTCACCAGTCTGACCTGTCCAGGGTCAGACTGTTGACAATTTAGAGAGATTGTTCTCTAAATTCAACCATGTTTTTGAACTGTGGGAGGAAACCAGAGTGCCTGGAGAGAACTCACACACGTTCAGGGAGAACATCCAAACTCCCAAACTGGGACTCAAAGTCAAGACCTTATCGCTGCAAGGCAAGGCTGCCGGGGTCCAAGCACCAAAATCTTATTTCATTTGTATAAAATAAACTTTCTAATTGCAGATTTTTCTTTGTGTTAGTGTGCCAGGTTGAAAATCCAGTAAGCCAGATAAAGTACTAAAAACCAGCTTAGATAAAATGAAATGGTCTCCAGGAGTTTGTTCCACTAAAAGGAGTGCAGATTTTCATGTCCTGCTTTGAAAAACACAAAAAAGTAGGATAAAGTTTTTCCCCACTGCTGTGACCCCTTAACAGTTATAGCAGCAACCCATATACCATGAGTTGTGCAGGTGAGCGTGTGTGTGTTTGTGAGAGAGGAAGAGCACTACTTTCAGAGAGTTTGAATAATGGGCTCTGTGCAGCATCTCATTCATCATTGTTGATGTGGACTACTGCTGCTCAGGCAACCTATTTCTGGAAGACCTACCTATGGCATAGAACCAACGTATGCTTACAGGCTCCTGCTGCACTGCTGTATGCTGCAGCGGTCCCAGAGGCTGCCTTTGGCCTTTCAAAGACATCAGAGAAGTCTGGAAAGTCCAACTTCATAAGATGTCCCATATATGACAGTAAGAGGAGCAGAAACAGCTTCAGAACTCAAAGTTCCCATTATTACACCAGACTTTATTTCTATGGTGTGTATCAACACACTTCATAGTGTGTTAATATTATTCTCAATCAGAAGAAAAACATGTTGGTAAAAAAACAAACAAACTATACTTTTAACCTAAATCTGTCTGAAGAAAAATAGTGTTGAGCAAAATTGTTGTTCACATAAAGTGTTGTGGGAATCTAGAGGTGCCCAGTGGGGCAGTTGTTAGCAGTGTTTTTCTCTGTGAAGTTTGAATGTATAATAATGTTTTGATAAGTTTATCACAGTGCAAAGCTCTTTGTTTGAACTGAGTAGTAAATGCTCCTGCATTTCTCAATCATCCATCACTAACGAAGAAAAGTTGAGCTGCAACAAGCTACAGTGTTCTGCTTGATTGATGATTGCTTGCTGGAAATATGCCGTGTTAAATTTCAGCTGCTACCTTATTGATTATGTTTTGTAATATGTCAAGAAGCAAGCAAATGGCATATCCCTGACTCTGATTACTAGATGGCTGTTGTCTGAAAAAATTCATTTGATGGGAAAAGGGAAAGAAAGAACTTGTATGTATTACTTGTATGATTCCTTCAGTTTCCTTTTGCGTCTATCAGACCAAACTGACATTTTAAAACTTGAATGCATGAACACCAGCATTCTTTCTTCAGTCATTATCTTTGATGGAAAATTTTCAGGGTAGACTTGACAAGAATTAAATTGACTAACTCTGTTTTTGGTCTTGGTTGTTTGTTAAAAGTTCTTAAACCCTTTCAACATCTTAACAGTCATGGAATCATTGTAGTCAGAGGAGGAAGACACACAGCAATAGTAAATATGGGTGGAATGTAACTCTTGGGTTTTGGTGTTGTGAGTGAGTGCTAAGTGTAAACTGTGTATCAATCTCTCTTTTGCATGTGTATAATGGTCAATGAACTCAAATCACATGAGAAGCAGGTAGACCGTCCATCAGAATGGAATGACATTGTAAAGGTTCCAAATACACAGCTTCTGCTACTGGGGAAGACTGTGGTCTTGTTTTTTAGTGAATATGGAAATGAAAGCATCAAAAGTTTTTACTTTTTATTTTACTATATTTTCTTGAAGTAAGAACTTGAGAACTTGCATATTGTACAACTGCCCCTCTGCTTTGGGTTTGCCAGTTAGATGCTGGAGAGTCCTACAGCAACTTACAACATTAGGATCTTCATATAAAAATGAATTTAATTGTATTTTAAGTAAATCTTTTAAGCAAATGGGTTAAGGTTCAGAATAGATTGATGGGTTTCAATTGCATGATGTCAATAAATGTATTGATACATCATTTCCTGTTGCTATTGATCAGGGCTTCATAAAGGATTACTAATCTCGCTGAACAGTCAAAGACGCTACGGTTGTTCAACTCTGATCTCAGTGATTTGACTTAAATCCCACATAGATGCCATTTAAACAACAACAGGCTGCTTCTTGTCTCACCCCTCCATTCCTTCATTCACTCCTGATTACCAGACCCAACATGAGTCTGGCTCAGTAAGGCCAGCAGTAGTTTGCCGATGTAATTACAGAGACATGTGGCTGGATCCCAGGCCTGCATATGAGTGTTTATTTGATGTATTTCTGGTGTCATAGAAATGTTGGCACAAACTGTTCACTTAATCCTTCCAACCCCACAGGGAACCGTTAGAGTGGTCAGACTGTGGTCAGCTGAGCAGGAGGCTGGCAGAACTTAAATGTTGATTTATTGAGAAAAAGAACCATTACTAATTCAGTGTTAATGTGATATAAATTTAATAGTAATCCTAACAAAGAACCAATTTTTACTGATGCATCCAAAACAATTTTTTTTTTTTTTTAATTGCCCTGCAAGGGGTCTTTTTGTGGGCTCTAGTGTCCCTTTTTCAAAGTAGGCTGACAGGAAAGGGGGAAGGAGAGAGGGGAGACATGCGGTAAACGTCTTCGGGTCCGGGAGTCGAACCCGCGACAGCCGCATCGAGGCTAAGTTGGATCTGAATGTGGGTCGCGCTAACCCCTCCGCCACCATGGCACACCCCCAAAACAAGTTTAAGCTAAATTGAAATAATTACCAAAAATAAATATAAAAATCATCATGTTACCGTAAATTACAAGAAAGAGCAAGTAAAACCAACTGTTACTTAGATTTTTGTCTGTTTGTTTAACTTTCAGATATTTCATTATACAAATTCTACACCGTTTTGATTACTAATGGAAAGACGGGTGATTAGGAGAAAATCAACAAACTTCAATGCATGTTTATGACTGTTGCATACTTATTGGCCTGTTGATGTGATCTACATGGCATTCCAAATATAATCAATACTTTTTGCTGCAGATCTCTACCATGTTTTAAAGTTATAAAACGAGGGCCATCTGTTTATTTGGTCCTTGCACTAACATGCATCCAGAGTGATCCAGTGAAATCAAATAGAGCTGAACACAGGTGTGAATAAACTTAGGACTGCTTTCTCTACAGCCTGAGGGGCTTGTAGCTGCACTAACATGGCAGTCTGAAACCAGTTCATTGGGACACTGACATGATGTCATGTGCTTCAAGCCACAAAAAGCTAAATAAAAGTTTCAGCAAAAATCCACACTGCTGTCAGCTAATAAGATAAGATAAGATTTATTTGTCATTGTCATCAACAGATTACGAGATTGAGATTTGCTCGACTCGAGTTAAGATGCAGGTTATGTGTTTATACATAATATACAAAGATAAAGAAATGAATAGTACAAAATGAGAAATAAATAGACATCAGAAGATGGTTGCAGCGCCTGGAGGTGTCGCAACAGAATTTACATTTTTAACAAAGTGGTGTCAAGAGCAGAAGTTCTTATGCCTTTGAATTTAGTGCCATGATTGCCATCGGGTAAAAACTGTTTTTTAGGCGATTTGTCCTGGTTTTTATTGCTCTGTATCTCTTGCCTGATGGCAGCAGCTGGAAGAGACCATGGCCAGGGTGTGAAGAGTCATTTAAAATGTCCAAAACTTTCTTGTGGAGCCTGGAAGTGTAAATCTGTTCCATAGTGGGGAGGGGGCAGCCTATGGTTCTCTCTGCTGCCCTAACAACCCTCTGGAGCGCCTTCTTGTCCGCAGATGTGCTGCTGCCGTACCAGACACACAGACCGTACGTGAGCACACTCTCTATGGAGCAGTGATAGAAGGCCTGCAGCAGGTCTGAGGGGAGACGGTTCTTCTTGAGTATTCTCAGAAAGTACAGTCTCTGCTGTGCCTTCTTCAACAGCTCCTTGGTGTTGGTCCTCCAGGTTAGTTTGTCCTCCAACTCCATGCCCAGAAACCTGAACACTGGGACCCTCTCCACACAGGTCCCACTGATGGTGAGAGGCTGGATGTCCGTTTTGTTCTTCCTGAAGTTGATCACCAGCTCCTTTGTTTTGGAGATGTTGAGGAGCAGGTTATTGACTTTGCACCACTCTGACAGCCGCTGCACCTCATCCCTGTACTCCAGCTCCCCCTTCCCGCCTGAGATGAGACCAACAACAGTCGTGTCATCTGCAAACTTTATGATCTTGTTGCTGAGGTGGTTGGAGACACAGTCATGAGTGTAGAGGGTGTAGAGAAGTGGGCTGAGCACCCAACCCTGTGGCGATCCGGTCTTCAGGCTCAGAGCAGTGGATGGGGCCCAGTCTGACCCTCTGGGAGCGACCTGTTAGGAAGTCCAGGATCCAACTGCAGGTGGCTGATGGGAGCCCAAGGTTTGCTAGCTTGGACACCAGACGTTGGGGAAGTATGGTATTAAATGCTGAGCTGAAGTCCACAAAGAGCATTCTGACGTAGCTCCCCTGCTTCTCTAAGTGGGTCAGGGCAGCATGAAGTGCAGTGGATACAGCGTCCTCTGTGAACCTCTTTGCTTTGTAGGCAAATTGGAGAGGGTCCCGCTCAGCAGGCAGGCCAGCGAGGATGTGACTCCGCACCAGTCTCTCGAAGCACTTCATGATGATCGGTGTGAGTGCCACTGGACGGTAGTCGTTCAGGGTGTTGATGTTGGTTCTTTTCGGCAGGGGGACAATGGTAGAGGACTTTAGGCAGGGAGGGACAGTGGCTTGAGACAGGGACTGGTTAAAAATCTTTGTGAAGATTCCAGCCAGTTGGTCTGCACAGTCTTTAAGCACCCGTCCCGACACACCGTCAGGTCCCGCAGCCTTCCTTGGGTTCACCTTCCTCATCACCTGCCTCACCTCACTCTCCTCTACTGTGAGAGCAGAGCTGCTGTGGACAGGCAGCTGTGATGGAGCTGTGGTAGGTGTCGCCTCAAAGCGGGCAAAGAAGATATTCATCTCCTCTGCCAGGGAAGTGGTTCCCTCCGTGCATGGCTGGTTGCTGGATCTGTAGTTTGTAATGTGCTGGACACCCTGCCACACCTGCCTGGTGTTGTTGCTCCTGAGCTGCTTCTCTATTCTCCCTCTGTATGATGCCTTAGCTTGGCAGATGCCTCTTCTCAGGTTGGCTCTGGCAGAACTGTAGAGTGCTTTGTCCCCAGACCTGAAAGCAGCGTTCCTGGCTTTCAAGAGGCCCCGGATCTCCTTAGTCATCCAGGGTTTCCTATTCGGATAGATCCTCATGAGTCTGTTCCTGGTGACCTTGTCCGTGCAGAACCTGATGTAGTCCAAGACTGCTGAGGTGTAGTTCTCCAGGTCCTGATGTGCAAAAACCTCCCAGTCAGTTCTCTGGAAGCAGTCCTGTAGTTGGTGAGAGGCATCCTCAGGCCAGATGGTGACAGTCCGGGTTGTACTGGGGACACGTTTCCGCAGGGGGGTGTAAGCAGGGATCAGTAGCAGGGACACGTGATCAGACTGGCCAAGGTGTGCTAAGGGTTTAGCCCTGTATGCTTGTCTGATGTTTGTGTACAACTTGTCCAGAGTTTTATCACCCCTGGTTGTGCACTTTACGTATTGATGGAATTTGGGGAGGACTGATTTCAGATCAGCATGATTAAAGTCCCCAGAGACGATGTGAACAGCCTCGGGGTTCTTGTTCTGGTTGTTGCCGATAGTATCATGCAGGAGTCCCACGGCCGAGCTAGCGTTAGCATCCGGTGGTATGTAAACCGCAGTGAGTAGAATGGCGTTAAACTCACGTGGGAGGTATCGGGTCTGCATTTAATTGTGATGAACTCCACGCCGGGAGAACAGTGGCTAACAACTACTGTGGA
Organism: Xiphophorus hellerii; assembly: GCF_003331165.1. Classification (NCBI taxonomy): domain Eukaryota; kingdom Metazoa; phylum Chordata; class Actinopteri; order Cyprinodontiformes; family Poeciliidae; genus Xiphophorus; species Xiphophorus hellerii. Next base: position 25,094,820 of record NC_045681.1, read on the forward strand.
GTTCGTACACCAGCTGTTATTTACATAAACGCATAGTCCACCTCCTCTTTTCTTACCAGAGCTGCTGATCGGTCCTGTCGATGTGCTGTGTAGCCTGATAGCTCGATCTCCGGGTCCGGTATGGTTGGATTTAACCACTTCTCCGTGATCAACAGAATGCAGCATTCCCGGATGAGGTTGTCAGTTGCAATCCACAGCTTCCATTCGTCCAGTTTGTTAGCGAGAGCCTCACGTTGGAGAGTATTAAAAATGAGGATCATTATATGCTAGCTTTGGACAAAACGTTTGGCTCTTTTCCTCTTTAATCTTGCCCGGGATCTTCCGAGTCCTTGGCGAGTGACGCTCTCCGTGCAGCGACGTGCAGCGACCGCGTGCTGGTAAAACGAAACAACGACAAAGCGTGTTGACGTCACAGATCACAGAGTTTAATCTCATACAAAGCAATGAACAACAAAGCTGCAGAGGAACAGAGATATGCATTTTTCATAAGAATTAAGACACACAAGGGAAGACAAACGAACACATAAGACAGACAAAGGCGCCCACGTGGAGAAAAGATGGTAAAAAAACCTCTCTTGGCTTGCTGACTTGTACTTTTTTAATGAAAGAGGTGTTTCCCTATTTAATATATGCAGTCAAGGCGTTCCGTTCTTTGACCAATCAGAAACTCCCTCAACACCCAGAGATCCTGGGACTCCCCCTATCTCAGCTCCGATGTCTGGCTTTTATCTAAGTCAAAGGGCGGACGACTTCGTCCTGGGCCGCGCCAGGTACGGGGAGAGGCGCCAAAGAGTCTGTAACTCCTATCAGAGTGTAAATTTTATAGCTTTGTGTCTGTCAGCGGGGGAGGAAAAAAGGCCCTGCTTTGGCCTGCTTCTTCAGCTGAATTCCCAAATGTTCAACAGAAAACTATTCCAAATTAAAGTGTTGGCTATACCTTTACACATGTCGTGGATTAGCTATATTAAGCACCAAACAATAATTATTTTCTTTACAGTTCCCCCTTTTGAGGTCTTCAAAAAGACCTCAATAAAAATTGATTAAGCCTTCTAATGCAGAACCAAAACTATGTATTAAAAAAATAAAACAAAACAAAAAATAGAAAACAAAAGGTTGACGTAGCCTAATTATATACAGTTCCCCCTTTTCAAACAAAACCCAAGGGTAAAAACGACTCATCCTTACAGAAATATAAAATCATAAAACAAAAACACAGGATAAACAAAACCCAAAGTGCACAATGAAAAATGAAAAAATAAAACAGGGACATACATAGTAAAATTAGTAAGAAATGCTCTGCAACTTAAAAGACAACATTCACCACCCAAGTACAACCTGTCAAATGAGAAAGACACAAAATTACAATCTGTTGCTCGTCTTTTTCTGTTTTTTTTTTTGTTTTTTTAAATGTCCATCGACAGTCTCTCAAAAAATATGAAGTCTTCGTCAAGAAATGTTCAAAAATTGCGCGCAAAAAACGAAACGAAAGTCCTTTCCAGAGTTCTCAACGAACGAAAAACACGCAATAAAGATTAATGTCGATGATGATCCTCTTGTAGCCTGATCTTCTTCGACTGGAAACCTCAAGAAACGACCTGTCACAGGTCATTAAACAGACATTTTGTGTTCAACATGAATTTCATTAGCCTCAGAAACACAATTACCACATTCTTTAATATCATCTTCATTACAGTCAGCATAATCAAACGATGGTTTCACCTAAAAATAAATTTGTTTTGTTATTTTCCATCCAGGGAAATTATTTTAATCCTTTTTATCAAAGAACGCAGACTTTGAAGGAGACCACATCCGCAGGGCACCAGGAAACCAGCTGCAAAACTATAATGACAAAACAGAGATCAGATTTATCCAAAGGCATCATTCATTTGTGTAATTCAACACAAACATCTTCAATTCACTTTGTGTTCAAGTGAATCCTCCAACGCTCGTGGCTCTGTGGCTGTTATCTTCGAAATAAGTGTGAAGCCGCTTCTCCAAGCAGCCCCACCCCCGCCTCGCATGACACAGCTTGTATGACAGAGTCCAGAGTCCTGGAGCTCCGAGCTCCAGGGCAGTCTGTGTGTAAAACCATGAGCAACACATCACGTGAAACCTTATCTCCTACTCTGTCCAGTTCTGTTCATCAAATGGTGGATGTGATCCCTTCAATTTACGTTTCTATTATAATATACTATAGCTCCTAACCGATGGAAAACACCAAAACCCTGTAATCATTTGCTTCAAAAGACATGTTTCCAAAGTAACGTTTTGCCAGAATATCAAACAAATGCAGATCTTTTCTTAAAGCAATCTTGTAAAAATAGGATCAAACAAACGAAACAAAACAAACACAAAAACTTAAAAATGTAGTTGTAAAGCTTACATTTACCATCAAAATGAATAACAATGTGAATTAAACAGTCCAGTTTAAATTACTTTCATAGAACAAACTAGATCTTATTGGTTATCTGTGTAAATCATTTTACATGCGTTCCTTAAACAAAATTCAAAAGTTAGACTTGGAGAAATTATAATGAAACAAATCCAGACATTTTCAAAATACACCAATTGTACCTAGGCTTATACTTGTCGTCGAATTTAAAGTTTTATTCAAAATCGTTTTAAATGGATGTAAATCAAAACAAAAATCAAGTTTAGAAAAAAATCATTATAATCCCACCTGTGTACGTTTCCTGATTAATGATAACTTTAATCAATGACAGATTCTTCAAAACATTTCTTAAAACATTCATGCTCCATTAAATTAATGCTCTGAAAATGGCTGACACAATAATATTTTAATTTCTATAATTATTTTCCCAAGTTAATTAACCAAAATATGCTCCATTATCACTATAAATTTATCTATTGTATCAACATACCTTAGCCCATTGTCAGAAAATCTTTTAATGGAGAACAACTCAAATCCATTTAAAATAAGCACATATCAGACATATTCTTCAAAAGTTTTGTTTAAGTAATATAAGTGTTTCAGTAATCTAATTAAGTAATATAAAAATAACCCATAACATATTCTCCCTCTGTATGATACATTACTGGCTGATGTATCATCAGTACCTAATATGTTAACTAACGATGTTGATTAAACAGGGTCATTATTTTACTGAGAAATTCTACCCAATACCGCCCCGTCCTAACAGGCAAACTGTCAAAACAAACAGAACAATTTATTGTAGCATGCTTTAAACCTTCAAGATTATTATGTTCAAAAAACATTTCACATTACAGTTTCAAAACTCAGTATTCAATTTAACTCTCATGATTATCAAATAATTCGTTGTAGAAACTTCTCAAAAATTTTCAGCAGTGTTTGACAAAACGTGTTTACCAATTAAAAACTCAGTGAAGGTTATGCATAAACCAGGCAGAGAGACGTTGAAAAAGGAAAAAAAAAAAAAAATTCAAAATATATTCTTAAGAAAATCCAAAAATGATAAATTTTGACAAATACTGGTCAGAATATTACCAAATCAACAAATGAAAGAAATTAAACTGAAGACTGAATTTCCCCCTCCCCCTTTCGAACGGGTCAAGAGGAAACTGGTAACTCAAAAGAAAGAAATTAATTTGGTAGATTTAACAAAATATAAAGAACTGACACAAATAGCCAAATAAAAAATCAGACTAATGTAAAGAAATGTAAAGATTAAAATCCTAAATTACTCACTACTTAATATATAAAGTAATATGAAAGGAAAACAGAAAATCATTACCAAGAGTGTCTGTGTGTGACAGGCGACTCAGTGTTTCGATGCTACAAACTTATATTTTACATTTTCCAGGAGGTAGTTTAAACGATGGGAGAGAAAATTATTTGCCTTACAGTTGTTTGTTCTTTTCTGCTGAGCTGCTGTGAGCAGAGGTTGCTTTGTACTTAAAATTAGTGATATACAAAAAGGTTTCACATGTTAATTAGTTGAATCTAGTGGGGGTAGAAATTACAGCACAGCTGTAGCTTGTTCTCCCGTGCTGAACTTCTGTGAATGGGGGTTGAAACTCCTCCCTGAGCTCCATTATTCTCATATCTTAAATAAACATACTTGTCGCTTCTTCTTGTTTTGTTCTATGTATTTATTTTACTTAATTTTCTTATTTTATTTTATTCGAAGCCCTCTCGTCTGTCTATAGGCAGTATTGAATCATCTCGTATTACAGTTTAATATTGATTCTCTACAATAGTTCCATATAATCTTTTTTATTTATTAACCAATAAGTTATTTCAAACTTAATGTTATCCTTCAACAACAAATCTTGTAAATTTTAGCAAACTTTTCTATATTTAACCAATTTCTATTTAACAAGAGAGTGACTTCTAATTTATCCTGTCTAATTATCCGTAAGTCCTGTAGATTTAACAATATTTTATCTATCTTAAAGTTTTGGTCTGTTTGAAAAAGACTGATTGTGAAAATATCTAGAGTCAGTTGTATATTGCAGTTTGTTGTTATCTGAACAATTACCTCTTACAGTTAGAGCCTGTTTCTCTAAAAATCTTCGTTTTTTTTTTTTTATCCTCAACTCATGAAAAAAATCCTATTTTACTCATTGTATGTTATTCCATTTTCCTACTACCTTCACAGCCTTAGAAGGAATAATTAACATTATATCCACTATTCAGTTCTCAAGTCTATATAAATTTTTATTTAATTTATTTCATAGCTGTACCTAATCAGTTATGTATTTATCTATTTATCCATTCAGCATATTTATGTATTTAACTATTAATTTGCCAAGACAGCATTTCTAGAATCCTCTGTGACCTAATTTTCTTGGCTTATTCTTTCTTTCGTTATTTATTTATTCATTTATTTAACCGTAGAACCCATATTGTAATTTCAATTTGTTCAGATAATGTATTTTATCAAGATTCTATCCTTTAATCACCTTCCAAACTGTACACTGCAGGTCACAGTTACTGCTGTTATTGTTTAATTTTAAGTAGTTAGTTCAATTTAACACAGAGGATGTTTGTAAAAACTAGAAATTTTGCACCATCAAACAGCACTGAGAAAAATTCAGTAGTTATATGACATAAAATACCAAATGGTATTTTATCTCCAATCACACACTCTGTCAAACCAACATGAATTATAACACAAACAAAAACACACAACACATTACAGAAAACACAAAACACACACATCTGGCCAGGTTTTATAGTCAGTCAAAATTTCATCAGTCCCCAAGTGTCAGTCTGTGGTCATTATTCTATCAAATTTTACTGTAATTTATATCAATTTTACTAAAGTTTATATGAAATTTACTGAAGCTTCAGAAATTGTCCAATGTTTTATTAACATATTTTCATGTGTCAATTTAATTAATTTTAAAATCCAATCGTCAGGAACCTTTTAATTCCCCGTGCACGTTTAAAAAGAGAGACATCTCAAAGTTATGTAAAAATCAAACCACAACCAATAATTTTGTTTTCTGGTACCAGTTTTATTTACTTATCTCTTATTTTATTTATTTATTTATTTTTAAACTAAACGACCACGTGTTCGCCATCGTTCTACTTTCCCCGTTAAGACTCTTCAACGAACCCCTAGCGTATAGCACGTGTCGCAACTCAGTGTCCATAATAACTTCACAATAAAACGCAGCAAAATCAATGCAAATTCACACACACAGCGCTATCCAAACAACTTAACACTCTGCTGAAACACACAGCCAGCCCGAACTCGTGCACGCGCACACACACGGACACGCAGACACACATACGCACACACAAAACTCTGAGGAGAAACAGCGCACTTCCACGGCAGCCGGCACACAAAGCAGCACACACAGAGAGAACACAAACACGTTTTCAGACAAACGTAACAGACAGACGGGGAAAAATAAAATGCCGGCCAAAAAATAAAAAATGCACCATATCAAAGCCTACCGCAGGCCGTTTATAAAGTCTACCGCAGACTATTTGTCAAAGCTTCCCGCAAGCTATTTTTAAAGTGTGCCAAACACTAATACTTGATTCCTTAACAGTCTACCTCAGACTATTGTCAAAGCTTCCCGCAAGCCATTTTTTAAAGTGTCCCACACACTGAATAAACCTACCCCAGGTTATTTCAAAATACACAATTCCTAAATTTCTTTCTTTAAGGAGCACAGCCATGGGTCTCCAGGGAAAAAGACATAAACTTAAGAAAACCCAGCTTTTACAACTGAGGGAGCGCAAAATCCTCAGTCTGAACCCGCTACGGTCCGCTGTACATGCGTATTTCCATACAGTGTACCACACACTCAAAGCCTACCGCAGGCTATCGTTAAATTCCAATTATAACTAACAACAGACTATTTTAAGAGCAAAACTATCCACCCTTGCAGCTCCGAAACTCCGCGTGGCTGCGCACAACAAAAGAGTAATTAAAAAACGTCTTACCGCACCAGCCGGACGGATCGATCAGGGAGAGACCGCCACCCGCCAAGATTCCAGAACCGGACGAAGCCCCCAAATATTAAAAAATGAGGATCATTATATGCTAGCTTTGGACAAAACGTTTGGCTCTTTTCCTCTTTAATCTTGCCCGGGATCTTCCGAGTCCTTGGCGAGTGACGCTCTCCGTGCAGCGACGTGCAGCGACCGCGTGCTGGTAAAACGAAACAACGACAAAGCGTGTTGACGTCACAGATCACAGAGTTTAATCTCATACAAAGCAATGAACAACAAAGCTGCAGAGGAACAGAGATATGCATTTTTCATAAGAATTAAGACACACAAGGGAAGACAAACGAACACATAAGACAGACAAAGGCGCCCACGTGGAGAAAAGATGGTAAAAAAACCTCTCTTGGCTTGCTGACTTGTACTTTTTTAATGAAAGAGGTGTTTCCCTATTTAATATATGCAGTCAAGGCGTTCCGTTCTTTGACCAATCAGAAACTCCCTCAACACCCAGAGATCCTGGGACTCCCCCTATCTCAGCTCCGATGTCTGGCTTTTATCTAAGTCAAAGGGCGGACGACTTCGTCCTGGGCCGCGCCAGGTACGGGGAGAGGCGCCAAAGAGTCTGTAACTCCTATCAGAGTGTAAATTTTATAGCTTTGTGTCTGTCAGCGGGGGAGGAAAAAAGGCCCTGCTTTGGCCTGCTTCTTCAGCTGAATTCCCAAATGTTCAACAGAAAACTATTCCAAATTAAAGTGTTGGCTATACCTTTACACATGTCGTGGATTAGCTATATTAAGCACCAAACAATAATTATTTTCTTTACAAGAGAAAAATGCTTGGTAGTGGCCTGAGCCTGAGCTCGCCTCGCTAACACGTCTTTTGTTTACGATCTCTGCGCCGTCGCCCTGTCGTAGATACTGGGATTGTAATCCAGGGAGAGCCCGGTGTCCGTGCAATATCGACCGGAATGTTGTTGTGGACACGGAAAAGCTCCTGTGACAGACTTCCCCCGATTGCTTGACCAATGGCCAGTAAATGTTGTCGGTTGTAGGTGTTTTTAACCGAGCAAAGTGGAAAAGACCAACTTCGAGTCGGTGAGCACAGAGCCGCTGCGTCTACGCACGCCGCCATCTTGAGTAAGAAAATTACTCTTGAAAATTAAACAACTGCGTAGTTTTAAATACTTAAAAAGAAGGATTAAAAAAATTTTTTATTTAAGATTGAATTGCTGGAATTCTGAGCAAAAGAAGGGTGTTCTCTCAAAACTCTGGATTTCATTGACCAGTGAATATCAGGACACTAACAGGGTGAGTGATTTTCTTTTCTTTGTCCTGTGGTTTAATTTGAACACTTTTGGAGCTCAAACTGGTGGTGGTTACTCACTGCATTATGAAATCTCACATGCAAAGCACAAAGTCTCTGTAGGCATGAAGCAAATCCTGTGCTCTAATAGTGTGATGAAGGCTACACAGATTCCTCTGGGATGCTCAGAAATGTTGCCGGTGGAATTTAAAATGTCTTTGTCATTTGAGTCAGTTTTTCCAAGGATCTTTTTTTTTTAATTAGACTTTGTACGTTATTAAAAGATCACATCTAGGAGCAATAAGTAAACAAATAAAACAGAGCTCTGTAAGAATCAGGTTGTTCTGTCTAGGTAATACACAGTACTGCCTTTTATAGCCATAAACCAGGAAAATGACAAGTGGTGAATAATGAGAACATAATGGAACACTATTTGGAAACAAACACATAACTTGCCAACAAAATTGTCAGACTCCCTCTGTTCATGTCCTTTGTTTTAAATAACACCCAACTAATCGCTTAGAGTTTACCTAAGTTGTTTTACAGATTTATAAGACAACTTATGACTTATAAGTTGTCTTATAACTTATAAGTCACTTATGACTTATAAATTGTCTTATAAGACACCAGGAATTTCTATAAACTAAAAATTCCTGGTATCAAGAAGGAAAACAAGATTGTTTTACTCTATTCTATCCAGCAATCAAGCCCCCTAGTATTTAAAGAGAAAGTATATTGTAAAATCAACTTTTTTGAGCTTTACATCATATTATTCCCTCATCAAAAACATACCTAGGGTGTTGCCTTGATTCTTTCATGCATGTTTGACAATTTTTTTAAATCTCCCGTAGCAACCATTTACCTGTGCAAAACTCCTGGGAGGACTGGGCACCGCCTTCAAGGATGAAGCTTGGAGCTGCAGAATTGTTGTATTGTGTTTCTGACACACCCATAAATCTGACACACAAACATCCGCAAACAGTGATGGATGACAAGGCTGCCTTTCATTTTATAATTACATTTTTACTAATGATTTTACTAATTTGTATCTAAGAGTCTGACTGGGTTCAGCCTAACCTAGCCCTAACAACCATTCCCCCCCAACCCTGTCCAGACCCCATAGGACCGATGGGTGCAACATAGATTCATGTATTGGAATATAAATTGCTTCCTAAAAATATTCCCCTTTTTCAGGACTAAACAGTTTGGAAACCAAAAATGTTGCTATGTTGACAACTTTTATTTAAATTTTTATTTTTTTACTTTTATTCTTATATCCTGTTTTTTGCCTGTTTGTATCTTATACAAAATTAGATTTAGTGTTTAAATGATTCATGGACATGAAGAAATGTTTTATCCACTAAATCTTTAGTAGAATCAGACACTGCTGCAGGTGGTTTCTAAACTCATACATCTATGTGAAATGTGAAATTTGTACATGAGGATCTGAGCTGCTAGCTTTCCCTCAGTGGGTGATGTCATTCAGAGGTTCCCTCCGTCAGCTCCTCTCTCTCTCCATAGAAGGCAGGAATGCAATCTCCTGCTGACAGGCACTAGACATCTTCAAGCAGGGAAAACGTTTTGTTTGTGTCAGCCTTCATAAATGTCACTAAAGCACGATTCCACTTAATGATAGTCATGGAGACGTAGCAGCAGCCTCTCAGTGTCTTGTGTGTGGGTGTGGGCGGAGGGATTGCATCTGCCAGGCCAAAGTGTCATTACAGCATTACAACAGCCTCCGTCAAGCCCTACATGGTTGTGTGTGTGATGGTATTCCCTCTGCCCACACACTTAGATCATTTAAACAGAGCATGAATTCGGGCAGAATATTATAATTCCAATGTTTCTATTATATTTAGTTGTTTCCACTTTTCTACTTAGATTGGCCTTAGTAAATGATACTGGGGCTTGTACTAACCACTGGTTCTGTCAGCTGCTTCCAGAGACAAACTGAGTGATTCACCAGGACCCAACTCTTCTGTTTGAACCCGCCACCCTGATTAATGCTCACACTACACAGCTGAATGTGCAGATTTGTTGTTAAATCTTCAATTAGCATTGTTTTCTGACGTGAGGGGATATAGAGAGCCGCTTCATAAATATTCTTTTGAATATCTAATTAATAAATAGTAGTCTTGGTAGCACTTCTTAATAACTACATCTTATTTAGCCCCATTTAACCTTTAATAAATAGTTAATTAATCTCGAAAATATCATTAAATAAGGATGATTTATACTTTATAAGCTATAAATGAACACATTTATTATTTTACTCATAATAAAAATGATTATTACCCAGTGTTTATTCATGCTCAATAACTTATAAATGAACTATTCTATATACTGGGTGTATATGTCTGTAAATTCTTGAATAAATGTACTTTACCAACATGTGTTAGATGTATTAATGGCTGTATACTAATCCTGCAGTGTAGTTCTAGAAGTTAGTTAAGTCTGTGAACCCTTCTATAGTGAAGTCTATTCATGCTTTTATTAACGTAGACAAAACTCTGAATGGCTACAAGTTCCTTCCAAAGTCCAGCCAGGAGACAGTTACAGTAATTTGATGTCTGACAAGAATATGACTGGATAAAATATTGTGTAATCAACTGAACAGTGCTATTATTATAGTCATTGGAGTCATACTTGTATTATTTGAAGCAAAAAAAGTTGATTTGGTAGTTTGTTGCAATTTAAATAAAAAGAGCCTGACCAAAACAGAATAAAAAAATTGAAATGATAAAGTCTTAAAGTAACTTTACAAAGTGTCATAAAATAAATCACCATTACAAAATAATAATAAAAAAAAACAATAAAATAAAAATAATCCTGAAATGAATGAATAAATCTGGAAATAAATGGATCATTTGTAAGTTGCTTTGGATAAAAGCCTCTGCCAGATACATAAACATAATTACCATTTTAATATTGGTTTTCTGTTGTGTTTTGGTTTCTAATAGATGTTTTAAGTGTTCTTAAACACACTGCAACACTTTCACTTCATTATTTAAACACACTTAAAAAAAAAAGTATTGCATCTGAAATATGACTCTAGCTCTTCCTGCTGACGCCAGCAGCCGGAGCATCCCAGTAAACCCACCACTGATTTACTCAGGGCATTCCATCTGAACCAGGAGGACACGATGGGACATATGAATGTAATAAATATGGATGCTTTCAAAGAAATGTGTGTGGATTTGGAAAGCAGTCCTACAGTAGCTTCACGGTACGCTGCTCTTTCAAGCACATGCACACAAAGGACTTATTCTGATGTGGAGCTTGAGCACTGCAGTGAGTGGGCGAACGAGGCAGCCCTTTGGTGAGAGAGCAAGAGTTGAGTGAGTGGGAGCAAAATAGAGAGAGGAAGAGAGAGGGAGGAGGAACAGCAATAGGTTAGATGGATTATGTAAAGGTTTACACACCTTGAACAGGTATCCAGAGAGATCTGGGCTCAGGTGTGTTTTGTGTGGTGATGAAGCATCTCTCAACAATGATGTCTCTGTAGTTCTAATAGCATTTCAGTGTGTACACTAATTTGATAAAATAGACATATTTCCTGTTAATGTCTCCAATATCATATATGAATATATGGCAATAATAATAATCAAGGTCAGAGATTAATTGGAGCTTTGTTAAAAAAATAATCTGTGTAGTTTTAACTGGACTCTGTCATGTCATCCTGTAAGCTGCAATAAATAGATCTTGTCAAATACGTTTTATGTAACATTTAGATGTATTTAATCATGCAACAGTTTATATTGTTATCTGAAACATATTTGATGTACATTTATGCACGTATTTGGTCAAGTATACTTCACCCTATGCATTATGTTTTTAATATTCATATTTTTATAAAGGAAAACTGTTTTATGTGATTCTTTTGTCAGTGTTCAGTAGGATGCTTCCAGAGAAACAATATTATGCAAGAGAGCATTTGCCTGCAGCCCTCCGTTAATCCTGCCTCCTCTGAGTGCAGGGAAATGAAATTCTTTGACAACTGTTAAGATGAAGCTCTGACAGTTTTAAAGACAATCTGAAACTGCATTTGTCTATAATTTCTCCTGTGAAGTGAACTACATTCACATGTTTCATAACGTTAATACTGGATATACACAACTCAGTTGTGCAGCATTTGCTGGTACTGTCCATTTTTTCATTTATATTCACACTGGTCCTGCTCAGTGAATCAAATGGATCAGTTCTGAAATTGGCTAGCAGAACCGTCCCACAAACAGGATTACTAACACAGATTGGGATCCTGACATGTTGCATGAGGATATTTGTTCTGTTCTGGGTTTTTCTAGAGAAATCTTTCAGATGAGTTTCACTCAGAGAACAGCAGCACTAAAACGACTGAAATGATACAGCAGCAGTTGGATTCTGCTCCCACCTAATAAACACTTTATGATTTTCTGATAATTATTTTATTGGTATCTCTAGCAGTCACATCAGTGAAGGTTACAGAGGTGTGATGCTGTTGATGTGTAGCGGCATCCCTCTCGAGCAACAAGCACAGGTTCCTGCCTCCACCCCTGACTGAGCAGAATTAGTTTGTGATATGAGAGCAGACCTGCTTTAAATTGATTGTCACACTGGGATCCAGAACATGTTGTAGTGCTGTTACTATCAGGCTGCTAAGAGGATTACCATAGTCACATGGACCTACTGAGGCTCAATGTACACCGGGGTGAATCTGTGTGTGGCTTTGGCAGCAAGATAGAGGGAATCTATCAGGGACCTGACAGCACTCAGCTTTTGGTTTTTTTGTTATTATTTTTGCTGTTGCCCCTTTTTGCAGTCCAGCCCGACCTGGACTGGGTTCAAACCAGGTTCAGCTTCTTTGCATCAGCCCTTATGGCCCTGTTCCACCTCACTCTCTGGAACCCAGAATGATTCGAAATCAGCCATTGATTGGTTGATTGGCCTCAACCAATCAATGTACAGTGATGTACAGATGAATGTACAGAGATGAGTCATCTTCCAGCGACTGCTCATTCTCTCCTCTAGTCTGTTGCTGCTTTATGCCGAGACAGAGTTGGGTTTGTAATTCTTTGATGGATTCCACCACAGCTGCCCTCTTGCCTGGTCCCATGGTGAGCTGAAGTTTGACCTCAGCTTCCTGAGGTGACGGGCGGGTGAGAAGCTCTGTGTTGTTCATTGCTGTGTCACAAGTAAATAATGACGCATACAGATTTGCACGTTTTGACATAACAATCCCCTCCTGTTTTCAAGGCGATGCTCTGCTCAGCACTGCCAGAGCCGAGCAACAGCAAGGCCAGACCGGACCGGGTCAGGTCGGACTGCACCGGACCGGACTTGGTTATTAATTGCTATCCATGTTGTTGTTTTTCTTTTGTTCAGGATGATGAAGTGGTTCTACAGTGCTCAGCTACAATTCAAAAAGAGCAGCAGAAGCTCTGCCTGGCAGCTGAAGGCTTCGGAAACAGACTCTGCTTCCTGGAGTCCATCTCCAACTCCAAGGTACTGATCATACTTTACTTATTTCTGTATGTAATTTGTTGCAGGCACACAAAAAAATACATCAACAAAAAAGTAGGTTATCTCAGTTCAAGAAGTGAAACATGCTTTTGGTTTATTGCAAACTGAAATATTTCAACTCTTCATTGGCTCTGGGTCTGGAGTCCTGAAGGCCTAATGAGGATCAATGTACAATTTGTGAGAGTGGTGAGTTTTAATGTTTGCGGCTGGACACCATAGACTGCTCCAGATATTTCAGAAAGTCTCCATTTGGCCATGTCACTGTCTCTAATAGATGTCTGTAAATGGTTGACTGGAACATTGTAGACTTGAAGGACATGAACAGTCCTTCACTTCCTGATGATCTATTTCAAGACTTTGGATTTTTTTCTAAAATAATACACACTGAGCTGCTGACCATCCTCTGAGCTTCTCAGCCAACATCAGCCCTCCAAGCTGTGTCTTTCTACTTCCAGAATGTTCCTCCAGATCTTTCCATCTGTACCTTTGTGCTGGAGCAGTCCCTATCTGTCCGAGCCCTTCAGGAGATGCTGGCCAGCACAGAGGAGAAGGCTGAAGGGGTGAGTGAAACCACATCCATGTTCCAGGGATGAACATGGATGATCATTCTGCTTTCTGATCACTTTGTTTTTTCACTCTTTTTTTTCTGACCTTTATGCCTTTTTCATTGAAAAATAGACTGTTGATGTTCATTAGTTCATGTGTAATTTGGCAAACTGCTGTTTTAATGGAGCTTAACGGAGACATACTGCAGAGCTCTGTACATGTTTGAAATAAAATTTGATAAATGGATGAATGGGCATTTCTTGTTGTTTTTATAATTATTATTTTGATTCAAATTAATTACAAAATCTATTTTAAAAAATATATATACTTGAATATTTATTTAGTACTAATGTAAGAACTTAGTAGTGACTAGTAGTCTTACAGATTCTAACTTGTCAACAGCTATTCATTCAGATCATGTGGCTGGTAAATTATACACAGGTAGGCTTCATCTACAGTGGGGAGAACAAGTATTTGATACACTGTTGATTTTTCAGGTCTTCCCACTTGCAAAGCATGTAGAAGACTGTAATTTTTATCATAGGTACTCTTCAACTGTGAGTGATGGAATCTAAAACAAAAATCCAGAAAAATACAATGTATGATTTTTAAATAATTAATTTCCATTTTATTGTGTGAAATAAGTATTTGATCATCTATCAACCAGTAAGAATGTTGGCTCTCACAGACATGTTAGTTCTTCTTTAAGAAGCCCTCCTGTTCTCCACTCATTACCTGTATTAATTGCACCTGTTTGAACTCGTTACCTGTATAAAAGACACCTGTCCACACACTCAATCAATCAGACTCCAGCATCTCCACAATGCCCAAGACCAGAGAGCTGTGTAAGGACATCAGGGATAAAATTGTAGACCTGCACAAGGCTGGGATGGGCGACAGGACAATAGGCAAGCAGCTTGGTGAGAAGGCAACAACAGTTGGTGCAATTATTAGAAAATGGAAGAAATACAAAATAATGGAAAATCTCCCTCGGTCTGGGGCGCCATGCAAGATCTCACCTCGTGGAGCATCATTGATCTTGAGGAAGGTGAGGAATGAGCCCACAACTACACGGCAGGACCTGGTCAATGACCTGAATAGAGCTGGGACCACAGTCTCAAAGAAAACAATCAGTAACACTCTACGCCGTCAAGGATTAAAATCCTGCAGTGCACGCAAGGTGCCCTTCCTCAAGCCAACGCATGTCAAAGCCCGTCTGATGTTTGCAAATGACCATCTGAATGATCCAGAGGAGGAATGGGAGAAGGTCATGTGGTCTGATGAGACAAAAATAGAACTTTTTGGTTTAAACTCCACTCGTCATGTTTGGAGGAAGAAGAATGATGAGTACAACCCCAAGAACACCATCCCAACCGTGAAGCATGGCGGTGGAAACATCATTCTTTGGGGATGCTTTTCTGCAAAGGGGGCAGGACGACTGCACCATATTGTGGGAAGGATGGATGGGGCCATGTATCATGAGATTTTGGCCAACAACCTCCTTCCCTCAGTAAGAGCACTGAAGATGGGTCGTGGCTGGGTCTTCCAGCATGATAACGACCCAAAACACACAGCCAGGGCAACTAAAGAGTGGCTCTGTAGGAAACATCTTAAGGTCCTGGAGTGGCCTAGCCAGTCTCCAGACCTGAATCCAATAGAAAATCTTTGGAGGGAGCTTAAAGTCCGTGTGGCCCAGCGACAGCCCCGAAACCTGAAGGCTCTGGAGGAGATCTGTATGGAGGAGTGGGCCAAAATCCCTGCTGCAGTGTGTGCAAACCTGGTCAAGAACTACAGGAAACGTCTGATCTCTGTAATTGCAAACAAAGGTTTCTGTACCAAATATTAAGTTTCGTTTTTCTGGTGTATCAAATACTTATTTCACACAATAAAATGGAAATTAATTATTTAAAAATCATACATTGTATTTTTCTGGATTTTTGTTTTAGATTCCATCACTCACAGTTGAAGAGTACCTATGATAAAAATTACAGTCTTCTACATGCTTTGCAAGTGGGAAAACCTGAAAAATCAACAGTGTATCAAATACTTGTTCTCCCCACTGTATACTATTAGAGTGGTAAATCATAAAAGATATTTTTCTAGTTTTGAGCTTAAAAGTAAAATCTTCAGTGAAATTTTCAGAACCAGTGTTGTTAATTATTTTCTTTAAAAATGATGATGTTTTTATAGGACCTTCATATAAATACCTTTATAGTATTGACTTTACAGTGCTTTGCAAATTTATTTACACCCTTTAAATTTTTCCTATTTTGTCATTTTATAGCCATTAACTTAACTGTATATTATTTGGATTTTGTTTTTAGACAGACCAATAACTGTCACAATTCTGTGAAGTAGAAAGATAATGCTATACAGTTTTTCAGCATCTTAATAATCAATTTATTTTAAAAGTGACCAAATTAGTAACCAAAGTATTTAAGATAATCTCAATACAATCCCGTTGTGTTGTGAAAGGCTCTAAAGTTTGAAAGAGAACATTAGAGAACAATCAGCTTCATAAAGAACAAACATTCTCCTTGTGTTCAGCTTTAAAACGCGCCACGTTTGTTCCCTGCGCTTAGTGCTGAACTGAAAGGGCTTTGCTGAAAATTTCTGGTACATGGTGTACCGTTATAACTTTGAACATATGTGGACATATTTCTTGCAAGGCTCTGTTCAGATTGTCAAATGTTATAAAAATAAAATATTTATAAAACTGCAGGTGTGTTACATTGGGCGTCAGCTCTCCTTCATCTGAATCCTTTCATTCTGGAGGCTCTGACATATCAGAATTGATCAAAGTTAGATAAGATTAGATAAAATAATATTACTGCTGTATAAAAAGATGCTGAGGAAGGTGATGGAAATATTTTTACTTTACACAGTAGCTACCAAAAACTAGCATCCCATTATCTAGAAAAATCATTCTTTCTTTTTTTTTTGCCTTAAATGACATGTAAGTTTCAGAGACAGAACCTTAAAATAATACTTTAGAATAATAATAAAATGCTTTGGTTCCTGGATTTTGCAGGTAACTCCTTTTGTTTTGAACCAACAGTGATACTTGATGTTGATCAAACCACCTTCATTTGTTGATGACCCAGTTATTGATAAAAGATTTCCTCTTATTAAAGAGCTGTGTGACAAGAATATCTAAGACAATATCTGGAAAAGAAAAAGGTCAAAATGTCTTGTAAATATTCTACTTTAACTTAGAATTCTGACCTAAATATTCACATTTACGGTAATAATCAAATCAATTTGTATAATTTGCTGCTCCAGACCAGAAATCCTCTGCAGCAGTGCAGAAAATGTAATTAACTGCTGATTATGAAGCCATTATACTGATAACGGTCTGATTTGAACCCTGAGTTCTCGTTTCATCAGCTCACATCAACTTGTTAGGGTGATATTGCAAAAAGAATTTTGGAATTTTTTGATGGCTTACACCTTTCCTGTGTGTTATCAGGGATTTTGCACTCTATTAAGCTTTCTGAAGTGAAACCTGAAGGTTCTCTGCATGTATAGTTTGCATGAACAACGGTGATGTTCTGCACACTTTTATATGTTATTTGTGTGTCTGCCTGTGTGTCTCGCAGGCAGCCCAGGGTGGTGGACATCGCACTCTGCTGTATGGACACGCTGTTTTACTACGACACTCCTACAGCGGAATGGTTAGTGAAACCACAGCAAAGCAACAAGAACTGCCTCAAGTAGGAGAAGCAGACTCAATTCAGATTAGAGTCATCAGTGTTAATCGCCTGAAGGAGCTTCAGAGAACTGAGCCAGTCATCTTTAAACAATTTTTTTTCATTGTCTCTTCTTTTATATTTCTCTCTTTCATTCGAGAAAGCTTAATAAAGGCTGTGTCATCATTCCAGGACCAGCCTTGCTGATTATTTTGGGAGTGTAGTCTAAAAGCAGATAAGCCACTGCTACCAAAATGATCAGCTGCCTCTATGAACAAGTGAACTGTTCTGAGAATGTCAAATAAGACAAAGACTGAGCTATTTGTTGACAATGACAAGAAGTACACTAACTATTAGGTACACCTTGCTGGTACCAGGTTGGACCGCCTTTTGCCTTCAGATTCCCTTCGTGATTCAACAAGGTACTGGAAACATTCCTCAGAGAGTCTGATCCATATTGACATGATAGCATTGAGCAGTTGCTGCGGATTTGTCAGCTGCACATCCATGATGCAAATCTCCCGTTCCACCACATCCCAAAGATTCTCTATTGGATTGAGATCTGGTGACTGTGGAGGCCATTCGAGTTCAGTGAACTTATTGTCGTGTTCAAGAAACCAGTCTGAGATGATTGATGCTTTATGACATGGTACATTATCCTGCTGGAAGTAGCCATCAGAACATGGGTACACTGTGGTCATAAAGGGATGGACATGGTCAGCAACAAGACTCAGGTAGACTGTGGTATTGATACGATGCTCAGTTGGTACTAATGGGCCCAAAGTGTGCCAGGAAAAAATCCTCCACACCATTGCACCACAACCAGTCTGAACCGTTGATACAAGGCAGGATGGATCCATGATTTCATGTTGTTGACGCCAAATTCTGACTCTACCATCCGAATGTCGCAGCAGAAATCAAGACTCATCAGACCAGGCAACGTTTTTCCAGTCTTCTATTGTCCATGTTTGTTGTGAGCCTGTGTGAATTGTAGCCTCAGTTTCCTGTTCTTAGCTGACAGGAGTAAAACCTGATGTGGTCTTCTGCTGCTGTAGCCCGTCCTCCTCAAGGTTCAACATGTTGTTCAGAGACGCTCTTCTGCATACCTCGGTTGTAACAAGTGATTATTTGAGTTACTGTCGCCATTCTATCAGCTCTAATCAGACTGGTTGTTTTCCTCTGATCTCTGGCATCAACAAGGCATTCGTGTCCACAGAACTTCCGCTCACCGGATATTTTCTCTTTTTCAGACCATTCTCTGTAAATTCTAAAGATGGTTATGTGTGAAAATCCCAGTAGATCAACAGTTTCTGAAATACTCAGACCAGTCCGTCTAGCAACAACAATGCCACGTTCAAAGTCACTTAAATCACTTTTCTTCCTCATTCTGATGCTCAGTTTGAACTGCAGCAGATCGTCCTGGCCATGTCTACATGTCTAAATGCATTCAGTTGCTGCCATTTGATCAGTAGATTCAACACTTGCGTTAAGGTTAAACTGACCGGTGAGTGTATATTTGCATTGAAAAATGTTATGCCTTTAAAGTTTAGAAAATATTAACGATGGTGGTGGCAGGACTACATTAAAAATGTTGAACTTCACCTTAGTTCAACAGTGAGATGGCTGAAACTGGGACACAATTTTGAGATCCAACAGGATAATAATCCCAAACACAAATCAAAACAGGTCTTTAAGTGTTTTTATTGGTTGTTGTAATATGTATACTGTGATTATTGTGGGCTCCTATTTGGTGAAACTTGTTTTGCTTTGTGTTCCTCATTCTAGTTCTTGTGCTGTCTGTCCACCTCACGGTCGTCTACAGACAAACTGGCTTTTGACGTGGGACTGCAGGAGGAAACGACAGGTGATGGATGGATGGATGGATGGATGGATGGATACAAGTTGTCTTAAGACGGTATCATTGATGATTTAGACTTTTCAGTTGTCGTGTCAGGCAATCTGACATTTCCATTGTTATCACTGATGTGACAGTTTTATAATGTCACATTATAAAACTAATCCCTTACCCTACCCTAAGTTTGAAAAATGTATACAAAAAGGTTGCCAGAAGTGAGAATTCTGAGTGAGAAAGTTAGAGTTTCTCACTAACCCTGAGATCATCAAATTTGGTTCTCCTTCATATAAGTATAAATAATTATACTTATTTCCAATAATTATACTTATTTTTCCACTCCAGCTATATAGCTGGAGTGGAAAGCTATATGGATGGCAGACACTGCATGTCTGCCATGTAGTTGGAGAGAGGGTGAGTATGGCAGACATTACAGCTGCCAATTTGAACGAAAACAATCAATGAGCAATGTGTATGCTCTGCGTGCTCTTTTGTTCTTGTGTTTTATTTATTCGCTAATTAAATAAATATCAATGTATATAATTAAATAAAATAATGATAGCTACTGCAGTGTACGCAGAGCATTACAAGAACAAAGAACAGCTCTCAGGGAGGCTCCAGTCCTATCTTCTTAGTAAAGAGAAGTTCAGAAGTCTCAGATTGTTCGTGAACAGGGGCGCTGTACAGGGGGGAAGTTATGGCAATTCCAAGGGCCCCTGACCAACAGGCGGCCTTCCGCAATTTTTTTTTTCATAGAAATGAAAAAAAGGGGGCCCTGTCAATTACAAAATTAATTATATTGTGTTTTCTAAAATTGTTTTTAGCAGTAAAAATTAAATGTTAGCCCTCCCAAACCAAAAAGCACACATTTGCCCTGAACACCCCTGGATCTGCATGAAATGGTTCATTCCTGCTTAGCTTGACGGTGACAATGTTCAGCAGCAGTCAGCTGAAGACAAGAACGACTGTGGTTGTTACTATGCTGCTAATAAAAATAATAAAGTTAGGTTTTCAAAAAATAGAGAGACAGAGGGAGAAAAGGGTAAAAACCCAGTTTTTCTCCGAGGTGGTTAGACTGTGTGAGATTATCAACCATTCAGCATAGTTAGCTTAGCTACAGACTGTTTGCCTCCATTTCACTAACATTTAATGAATTAAGGAAAGAAATTACCAACATATTCATATATTGAACTGGTCCCTGTATCTTTTACCACTTAACAACAGATGAGTCAGTCAGCAGCAGCTCTAACCCACGTCCCTCCTAACCCGTCCTCTAAGTGAAAATAAAGCTGCAGTATGCAACTTTTTTAAAAAAGAGGTTTTTTTTACATATTTGTTAAAACTGATATTATATTGTGACATGAAGGAATAATCTGACATGAGAGATAATCTGTGAATAATCTATTTCCTCTGCTTTCTCCCAGTGCTATCTAGAAACAGCTAATCAGAGACAGCAGGGTTTTACTGCTGTCAATCACAATCTCATGTTCATCTCATCCCTATGCTGCAGCTAACAGCGTATTGTGAATGCTCATTCTAGTTAGCATAGCTACCAATGACAGCACATAAACATTTTTCCTGTAATGATAAGTTGTTTCTCCACCATTAGCACATTTAGCAGTGAGTGAATGAGGTTGATTGACAGCGTTAAGACCGTCCTACTAGTTCTGATTGGTTGTTTTGGCCGGAACGTTGCATTACTTCAGCCAGTAATAGTAGTTCACGTGGAGGAGATGGAGGAGATTGATTGTTTTCACATATTATCTGTCTCATAACAAACTGATACTACATGGTGCCAGTTTGTTTGTTTTCTCCATATTTAGCAAATATGGAGAAAACATATTTTTAATTAAAGTTATATACTGCAGCTTGAATAAAATGCAACTACATAGCATTTTTTGAGAAGGCTTCTTGTATATTTTGCATGTTGCCAATGACTGTTGCTCGTGGGGAGAGACATTTCAGTTATCTAAAACTAATAGAAAAATTTAAGCAACCTACTTGCAAACTGTATGTGGACTGTTCCATGTAAAATTCATGAGCAGTAAATATTGTGCTAGTTATCAGTATAGTTATCAGTATTGGACCAAAGCAAGACAGTTGCAAGCCTTTAAAATTGTGACCCTTTTTAGGTCAGATATCCATCCATCCATCCATCCATCCATCCATCTTCTTCCGCTTATCCGAGGTCGGGTCGCGGGGGTAGCAGCTTCAGAAGGGAGGCCCAGACTTCCCTCTCCCCGGCCACTTCTTCTAGCTCTTCCGGGGGAATCCCGAGGCTTTCCCAGGCCAGCCGAGAGACATAGTCCCTCCAGGGTGTCCTGGGTCTTCCCCGGGGCCTCTTCCCGGTGGGACGTGCCCGGAACACCTCACCAGGGAGGCGTCCAGGAGGCATCCTGACCAGATGCCCGAGCCACCTCAACTGGCTCCTCTCCATGTGAAGGAGCAGCGGCTCTACTCTGAGTCCCTCCCGGATGACTGAGCTTCTCACCCTATCTCTAAGGGAGAGCCCAGCCACCCTACGGAGAAAACCCATTTCGGCCGCTTGTATCTGCGATCTCGTTCTTTCGGTCATGACCCAAAACTCATGACCATAGATGAGGGTGGGAATGTAGATCGACCGGTAAATCGAGAGCTTCGCTTTATGGCTCAGCTCTCTCTTCACCACGGTACGCCCGCTTGACGGCAGACGCTGCGCCAATCCGCCTGTCGATCTCCCGCTCCCTTCTTCCCCCATTCGTGAACAAGATCCCAAGATACTTGGCTCTGGATGTTGTAGGGTTGTGTTGGCTGACGCGACTCTGCAATATTGCATGGACATCGGGGGCAGTTCCCCTGGATTGGCAGACCGGGGTGGTGGTCCCCCTGTTCAAAAAGGGGGACTGGAGGGTGTGCTCTAATTATAGAGGGGTCACACTCTTAAGCCTCCCTGGCAAGGTCTATTCAGGGGTCCTGGAGAGGAGTGTCCGTCGGATAGTCGAACCTCGGATTCAGGAAGAGCAGTGTGGTTTTCGTCCTGGTCGTGGAACACTGGACCAGCTCTACACCCTCGGCAGGGTCCTGGAGGGTGCATGGGAGTTCGCCCAACCAGTCTACATGTGTTTTGTGGACTTGGAGAGGGCGTTCGACCGTGTCCCTCGGGGAGCCCTGTGGGGGGTTCTCTGGGAGTATGGGGTACCGGGCCCTTTGATACTGGCTGTCAGGTCCCTGTATGACGGGTGTCAGAGCCTGGTCCGCATTGCCGGCAGTAAGTCGGGCTCGTTTCCGGTGAGAGTTGGAATCCGCCAGGGCTGCCCTTTGTCACCGATTCTGTTCATCACTTTCATGGACAGAATTTCTAGGCGCAGCCAAGGTGTTGAGGGGATCCGATTTGGTGGCCTTAGGATCTCATCTCTGCTTTTTGCAGACGATGTGGTCCTACTGGCCTCATCAGGTCATGATCTGCAGCTCTCGCTGGAGCGGTTTGCAGCCGAGTGTGAAGCAGCCGGGATGGGGATCTGTGCCTCCAAATCCGAGGCCATGGTCTTGAGCCGGAAAAGGGTAGAGTGCCTTCTCCGGGTCAGGGGGGGTGTCCTGCCCCAGGTGGAGGAGTTCAAGTATCTCGGGATAGGTCAGATAGACTCAAAAAATTGTAACAGCAGCTGTGTGGGGGGGCCCAATTTAATTTTTTGTCATGGGGCCCAAGATTCCTGGCAGCGCCCATGTTCGTGAATGTCACATCACTATATTGCAGACTTTTGGACACAGTGTTGTCCCATATATGCGACACGTTAGTCAACACCTCCGCACAATAATTCAACCAGTGAGTGACTTTATTTTCATCACAAATGCCTATGTGTCTCTGTACAGCTAGCTGTGCTAACATCACATCAACACAGCTTATCTTTCTTTGAGCTTCTTTTCTAAGTGAACCTCTAAAACTTTGTACTTTTGTACTGCACTAAACAAAAGAAATCTAATTTAAATATTTAGCTACAATTTGTTGCAGTTTAAGTAGTTCTTACAGTATTGACTTTGAGTAACAAAAGCAGTCAGTCACTCCAGTCACTTCCTCTGCAGATTCACCAACAGGGTAGCTGGCTTTTGCATGAACATTCTGGACCTGCTGCTGCTTTTCACACTTTGCTTGCAGGTGCTGACCTTGGTCATCCTGAGTGACTGTTGACCAAGAGGATGGAAAGATGTTAGCATTAGCCCTGCGCTGCCTCTTGCAGAAAATAGCACAATTCTGTTATTTTCATTTAATTCATCTTATCAAGCCACTTCCACATTTCCTGTTTCTGCTCTATTAATGGTTGCACAAGGAGATTTTTAAAAATACAAATGTTTGGCTGTTGGATAGAGGGAGAGCTCTGAGCTGATTTCCAGCACAGTGAATCTTTTTATCACATGTGGTATGTAGTAAAATACAAGAAAACATTAACCATGTTCCATATCCCCTGTTTTACAGTCGGGGTGCGTGTGTGTGTGTGTGCGCGTGGGCGTGTGTGTGTAGGTGAGGCATGCTGGTGGACCATCCATCCAGCATCAAAGCAGCGTTCAGAGGGAGAGAAGGTTAGAGTGGGAGATGATCTCATCCTGGTCAGCGTCTCCTCTGAAAGATATCTGGTCAGTTGTTGGTCTGTGAGAGAACGTGGGAGCAGCACCAGGCTCTCATCTCTCTCTTTTCCTTCCTTGACTTTCAAATAAATATTGTACTCTTTTTATACTCAACTTCTGCCTTTGCTCCAGCAGCTCATCATGATCTATAATGCATATATTGACCTACTGTTTATATGTCAGTGTATACTAAGGTTTAACAGCAGACATGTTGGGTTTGTCCAACATTTTCTGAACAATCTCATACAGTTGGTAAAGCGTGTTGGACTTGATCGCAGCTTGGAGGCTCAAAGTTCCAGGTTTGCATCTATCAGCATCAGCGATTCGTCGTCACTCAGCCTTATCAGGTTGATGTAAACGGAAAATTGACTACTTCTGATGTTTACTTAACTGTTTACGCAAAGTTAAACAGTTTGAGCTGGCGCTGATTAGTCTTAAACCAGAATTACTAAGTTTATGAAATTAATGAATATGTACATCTTTCTTTAAGTCAGTGAGTTTGTGCTGACAGACAAACAGACTCACTCATAATGCCAGTGGTGAACTCAAGTTCCCCAGTCTACCTGCAGGAAATCTCTTGTCTGTGTGCTGATATCATCATAGAAATATCTCTGCCTGTGTAATTTAACTTATCATGTTTCTTGTAGCATCTGTCCTATGGGAATGGCAGCCTGCAGGTAGATGCAGCCTTTCAGCAGACACTATGGAGTGTGGCTCCCATCTGTTCTGGCAGTGAAGTAGCACAAGGTACGTCATTGAACAGTTACTTTTCCCTTCTGGATTCGTTTTCCTTCCTGCTTGTTTGTTACTGTCTGGTCCTATCAGCAAATTAACTTCTAAGCTTCTTCAGCTGGAACGTAATGAAAGATGACTTTGACTTTTAACTGTTGTAAAATTTTACTCCATTTGGACAAATTATTCCTACATATAACTTGTAGAAATTGGCCTTACTTGTGATTGATTTTTAGTCTTATTAAATTTTTTATCCAGGGTCTTAAATATCCTTAATAATTTTATTCAAGATACTTGAACTGGGTACTTAAAGCCTCCTGACTAGCAGTCAGAGCTCTCCAGGCATTTTACAATAACATCACTCTGTCACAAAACCTTTCAGTGTGTAGAAGAAAAGATTCACTCTAATCCAGGACAAATTCAAGTAGATTAAAAAATTATATCAAAGCTCAAATCACCATTAAGGTCAAGGGGATTTCACTTCTCCCTCTGGTTGCCTCTGGTGTTTGTCTGCAACTGTTTCCTGGATTCTATCAAGCGGCTTCCAAGCTAAGATCAAACCTGAAGCTGAAGCAGAGCTGAAGGAATCAGGCTGTCTGAGGACAAGAGAGAAGGGCTCATAGCTGACATCAAGCCTGTTGATAGCCTGCGTACAGACAGGCCAGAGTCTGGGAAGCCATGGCAAAAACTGAGTTGTACCAGTTGGGAGGCAGACCCAATGTTTACTGGGCCAGCACTGGATCACATCTATGTTAGGCAGAGATAACGAGTAACTGCAGCTGGGGCGTACTGCTACTACAGCTGGCATATGAACTTTACCTTAGTTGTGCTGGCAGCCACTTTTTATCCTCCAACAGCTTACTTGAGCATTGTGTTACAGCGTTACTGCAAACAGACAAAAAATATATCATCCAACCAGCCGCTCCAACCAGGATTGATGTTCATCTGTCCGTGTCACCATCATCACAGTTCTGCTTGAACAGTACACGCTTTGCTAGGCCTGCAGCCTCGTCTTGTGACAAGTGTTATGTTTCCGTTGTTGTAACCTTAAACTAATTGAAAAATACCCATCACATAAGCCAAGTATATGTGATGGGTATTAGATTTATAAGATCTATAAATCCAAACCTAAAAAACTGTCTCAGAAAACCTTGATGGTTATGGTGAAAGTCAAATCACTTTCAGACTCTTTTATTTAAATCAAAATAAAAAAAATTAATAAAATAAAATCATGAAATTATTATAGATCAGAATATTAATTGTATGTTTTTAACAGAAACTTACATTGACACAAATGAACCTGCTGCTCTTATTGAAGCTTCTCTTTCAAATCTCAGCTTAGCATTTTTAATCAGAGAAGGAAGAAAAGGTTCTTCTGGACACGTAGTTCAAGCATTTTCATTTGACAGTTATGCCTCCTTTCAGTTTCTCACTTTTACTTTCAGCCTTTTGTCTATGCTGTTCATATTAAGTATAGCAGAATTATTATCTTTTGTGACTTTAATTTACACATACATCAGGTAAATCATGTCATTTGAAGTTTTTTAACTTGCTAAATTTTATGAATTTTATTCATTAACCAGCTCACAACCAAGGCCACAAATGATTATTATGAAGATAATTATTAGTTGTTGCGTTTTTGTTTGTTTGTTTACTTAGTTTGATAATAGTTTTATGGGCTTGTTTCTAGGGATTTTGTCTCTCCTGTTATTAACATCTGTAAAGTACTTTGGGCCCTTTATTAAGAGATTCCAAATAAGGAGTGCTAAATTGCTTGTGCAAGAAATCCGGTACTGCCGGTGTTCTGACTACCAGTACTACCTCGTCAGATTTTCCTACCGTAGCATGGATAGATAGCTAAGTCTGTCAGTGCTACGCGTCCATCATGTTTACAAATGGAAAACTATAGCAGGTTGTGTTGATGTTAAATATATTGGATAACATTATTTGAGTGACTGAACTGAAGTGGAAGCTTAGGAGTTATGGTTAGCTTAGCATTAGAACAATTTATATACATGACGAAACCACAAGATCACTTCCTTCATCTGAATATCCTACCCGTTTAAAATGAAATGCTATAGCTGTATGCACTAATTCTTTTACTAGAATATCCTACCTGTTAAAAAATATTTTAAATACAGAGGTGTTTGTAAGAATAAAACAGTATCAGACAGGGGAAACAGGTTTTTATTGGAATTAAATTAAACAGACACAGCTCACCGCAACTCTTTTTTTGCACATTAATACGTTGTATGTCTGTTATCAGATGCAGCACAGCCACAATGTGTCCACCGAACTGCGCAGGTCACTGAAATGATGGGATATGATTAATATACACTAATATTACACAGCTTCGATCCCATATAGTATTGCTACCAACATCTATTTAGAAAAGTTTAATAATATAAAAAGAGTGTAATTAAACTAAAATATTTTTAAAATATAGGGACAAAATAGCCAAAAAATCAACATATTTTGTCCTGATTATCCGCCAAACAATGACTTGTTTATAATAGTAACGACTTTGCAGATGGCAAACTAAAGCCATAAATATATTTACAAGCTGCTGTCATGTAAACTAAAAACATGAAGCAATACAGCAGCTTAATGAAAGCCAAGTATAAAACAAATTAAATAAAGCTTACTATAATCTTCGATGAAATAAAACACATGAAACGATACTTCCACAGGTAGGACTTATGTATAAGAAATCTGCTGAGTAAGCAATATGTGACGTAGCATCGATGTGCGCATTACCACAAGGTAGGACGGATTTACGGGTAGCACAAACAGAACACCTGTTCTAATCAGGATTTAACATGAGGAACCAGCAAGGAGTAACTGAGAATGAGTTGCCTGAGTTTACCAGTCATTATTCTATAATTACCCCACTTCTTTAAGTTCTCTTTCAGCCACATCTTGGCACCTTCATGCTCAGCAAAAATACTAACAAAAAAGCTGTAGGTCAACCATATAGGTTTTATTACTCTTTCTGTACTCCTATTAGTAGCGTTACATTATACAATCCATTCTGTTTTTTCTTCCGTCTTATTCCGTCTTTATCCTCTTCATGTTCTATTGTTATTTTTCTCAGTTGCCAATTTTAGTCTGTTGTCTGTAGGTTTCCTAATAGGAGGGGATGTTTTGCGGCTCCTCCATGGACATATGGATGAATGTCTGACTGTTCCATCTGGAGAACATGGAGAGGAACAAAGAAGGTGATGTTGACTGATATTAAAAAGGATTTGAAAAAGTTCAGATTTTAGAGTCTTCTCTCTTTATTGTCTCTTGTTTAAAAAAAACTAAAATGCTCTTGTCCACTGAAGATACACTGAACATAAATTCTATTTTCTCTTGGTCAAGATGCTAACAAGATGTTACTATTATTTTAGCTTTAATAAGCTAATAAGATGCTAGGTGGAGCATCTTACTTAACCTATATTTTCTTAGGTTGTCAGTGTTATAAAGGAGTTTTAAAGTTTTAAACCTATTAGTTTTTGTATTCTGGGTTGTCACCCTGCAGATGAGACTATGAGTATGTAGCTGTGGCAGAACTGCTTCTGGCAGAAACGCTGGGTTCTCCACTGTGACAGAAAGTCAGAGAGTGAGCTCCTTTATGGTTTGAAGATGTTCCCACTGGCTGCAGCCATGTTGTTTAACAGCACCGCTGAAAGTGTCTGTGTACTCCCCCTCACTGACAGCTGTGATTCTGAGTCGTCCAGGTGCATCTAGATATTACTGTACTCAGCACAAAAGTAAAACTGCCCAAGAATTGTTTGAATGTCAGAGGAAGTGTTTGTGGTTTGGTGTAATGGCTTCATTTTCTCTCCAGGTCAGTGCACTATGAAGGAGGAGCAGTTTCGAGTCATGCTAGGTCCCTGTGGAGACTGGAGACGCTGCGCGTCATGTAAGTACAGCGTGTTCATTGGGCTGATATCCACAGCAAACTGCTCCGTTAACATGAGATCACTGCTATACATAACCATACTCCTACACACTGACAGACACACTTGATCACATGAGTTATTGTGTTCTGTGTCTTGTCAAGAAGTTTTCAGTTCCTGCTGCTGAGTAATGAACTGGTAGCGCTCACTGTACTGCTGGCTGCAGAGTGTCAGAGTACAAGTTAAAAATACAACACATTTTACTCAAACTGTGTGCGTCACAAGCCTTTAAATGGCTGTGATGGTTGCTAAGGACTAGCACTGTCACAGCTTGTGTTTTGAAAGGATTGCAGACCATTACCATGCATGGTTGCCATGTTTCAGACTGTCTACACTGGTCACCTGCATGCAACACTTTGACCACACTGTGTTGTATTCCATTTTTCAGTGATGGTAAAGAAACTATGAAAATTATTTTGTGTAGCAGATAAAACTGAAGAAATGTTATGCTATAATATAGATTTTACAAAAATTAGTGGAGACTTGCATCAATAATTCAGTAAAATGCAGCAAAATAGAATCCATTTACACTTGGGTTCACCTTACCAGTCGCCAGCACGATCTCACTGTGATGAATGTTAAAGCTACTATATATTTCCTTAAAGAACTAAAGTCATGTCAAGTTTATTTGTATAAACCATATCAGTAACAAAACAGTTCAAGGTGCTATACATGATAAAAACATAGCACAATAAGCAATTATGAAATGAGCGGTGAACAATAAATTTTGTCAAATTCCATAATCAAAATCATTGAGAATAATAAACACTAAATATATTGTTCAATGTTTCAGTTATTATTAAGTTTGTTCCAGATTTGTGGTGCATAGAAGCTGAATGCTGCTTCTCCAGGTTTGGTTCTGGTTCTGGGAATGCACAGCAGAACCAGAACCAGAAGACCTGATAGGTCTGGAAGGTTGATCTTTAATGTATTTTGGTGCTTAGCAAAAACACAGTCTGACCAATGCCCTTAGTGGACTCTCAAAGTCTTTCTGAGACAAAAGTAGCCAGTGCTGACTGAAGCACAACACATCTTTCTGACATGACAAATGCAGAATCATTTCTGTATTTAATCATGGCTGATTGCACTGCTTGGAATGTGAAAACTGAGCTCATATTAACACGATACGAGCTGATAAACATTGAAGTTTTTTTTCCACATTTTTTTTCCACTGTTTAGATCTAATTGAATAATTACTTGCTGTGAATAAGTGCCTGCAGAGTGGACCTATTGGTACCATCTTGATTATATTCTATTTCTATGTATAATATTTATAAAATGATATTTTTTAGAATATTATTGAAAAGCTAATTTATTCCAGTAACTCCATTTCAACCAGAAACACATTATACAGATTTATTCCACTCAGACTGATGTTTTCCAGCCTTCATTTCTGTTGGTTTTAATTATTTTCAGCTTCTATGTGATGAAGCATAATATTAAAAATTAGAATGCTACGTCAGACCAATTAAGACATATTTTTAATCCAGAAATATAATATATAAGCTTAATGAAAATTATGTTTAATATTTGCTTAATTGTTGTCATTTTGGGGCGTGCTGTGGTGGTGCAGGGGGTTAGCACGCCCCATGTTTGGAGGCCTTAGTCCTCGATTCGGATGTCGCGGGTTTGACTCCTGGTCTTGGCGACCTTTGCCGCATGTCCTCGCCACTTTCCTGTCTGCCTACTGTCGCAAAGAAAAAAATACAAGCCACTAGTGCTGCAAAAACTCTTCGGAGAAAAAATTGTTGTCATTTTCTAGTTGTAGATTTATTTTGACAAAAGTGCTGCATCAGAACTGCGGGTGTTGAAAGCTGTGTTTGCTCTTGTGTTTTTCCAGGTGGAGTGGGAGTCATATCCGTTGGGGTCAGCCTTTCAGACTCAGACATGTAACTACAGGGAAATATCTGAGTCTGACTGAAGATAAGTCTCTTCTTCTGATGGACAAAGAGAAAGCCGATGTGAGGTCCACTGCCTTCTGCTTCAGGTTGTCCAAGGTAAATCCTTAGTGACGATCACCACAGTGCCAATGAATACAAGTGACAACCTGACTGTGTTTTTGTTCTCTGCTGCCCATCAGGAAAAGCTGGACCCTGGAGTGAGGAAGGAGGTGGATGGGATGGGTACACCAGACATTAAGTATGGTGACTCTGTGTGCTATATTCAACATGTCAACACCTCCCTGTGGCTTACATACCAAACTATTGATGCAAAGTGTGCGCGCATGGGTGGAGTACAGAGAAAGGTATTATGCTATACATTTGATTCATTTAATCTTTAATGAGTTTTCAGCAGACCTTCCTGGCTTCAAGCCCACTGTATAACTGTAAGAAACCAACAGTGCCAGAGATTTCAACTGGAGATACACAATTCAATAACATTTTGTCAGGTTGTTTAGTCACTAACTTTTACAATAAAAACAAAATACTTGCTTTTTTCTTCCTGACTAAATTTAAAAAAATAATCTTACTTAATAATAAACTGTTGTGATATAAAACAATGGCATATCATCAAGAGCCCACAGTTACAGAACTCTCTCTACCCAAACCCTCCTGGTTTTGGGACAGAGACAAATGAAAGTCAACCACAGGAATTACAGAATATCTCATTTACTCCTATGCAATAAATATTTGTAATGCACAAGCTGTTTAAAAGAATACATTACAAGATTTTCCTTGTTTTTTTGGTGTCTAAGTTTATATCAGAGGAAAAAGTTCTGATTTACTGTTAGATTTTTGAATCACTGAGTTTTTTTATTGCAGTTAAACATAAGCCTTTTCATCATAATTATTGAGCTACTTTAACATCTGAGGCAAATGTTACACTGTGTGTAGAGAGAGAGAGCAGTGTTTGTTACACAGCTTTGCAGTTACACTTACATTTTATAACAAAGACCAAATGATTACATTGTTTACAATTTCATCTCCATTTAGCTCCATGTATTATCTATTTGAATCATTAACACTGTTTGCAGATGTAGTGTAGTTGGCATTGTTACAGAGCTAACAGACGTTTCTGTGTGTCATTCCCTGTAGAGCTGGTACTAAACTGTGAACATTTCCAAATCCAGCATGTTCCATAACACTACAATTTGTTTCAGGAAGTTCCAACAGAGCAACTTCCAACTTCTTATCTGCTGACAAATTAGTCTCCTTTGTGCCAACCTGAACAAACAGGCACCCTGTATGCTTCATCTAATCTCATTTTAAACTCTTCACTGACACCCAAAATATTAAATTGAGTCTCAATATTTTTTCTGAATTTTAGTTTGTAACTGACCATTCAGAGATTAAGACCTGTTAACTGTAAAATTGGCAGTTTCTTTGGTGTATCTCAAAACCAGTTAAGATGAAAATCCACCATAAGACCTTTCAGCCATCAAAAGGTTCTATGTTGCTAATGCTGTCAGTTCATAGTGCTTCATCAAACATAGACTTGCAGGATATTGTTTTGACACTATACATCTTTTTAAAAATCCCAGTTCATTCAGAGTGATAATCAGAGAGTGATTCAGCATTCTGGGGGATTTTGTTGGTTTTGTGTTTTTTTTTTTTTAGGCCATCATGCACCATGAAGGTCACATGGACGATGGGCTCACTCTGTCTCGGTCACAACATGAGGAGAGCCGGACTGCCAGGGTCATCCGCAGTACCGTCTTTCTCTTCAACATTTTCATCAGGTGTGTTCTGCTACACACTTTCACCTTCACAACTTTATTTACTAGAGATGCACATAAAGAGAGATGTCACAACAGAGCACTGACAGTTTGAGTAAAACAAGACTGGAGCAAGTGCATCTTCTAAGCATCATCTCACACATTTTCATTGTTAAGGTAGGAGCTTTACGAAGGATGGTCATTTTATTATAAATTATTACAAATTATACAAAACTATTTCACTGCTTTATAACAGAGATTAGGGAAGGTTTACAGACCCTGTCACTGATTGACATAAAAAGGAGTCTGCCACACTTTTCTTTGGGGCCAGTGATAAAGATGCCTTCATTGTTACTGGAGCACCTTACTGCTGCTGAAGTCAGAAAATATCCGCCCGTCTTCTCTGGTGTTTTGTTGTGGGATGAAAATTGTTTTGGAGGTGTGCCTTCAGGTAGTGTTTTACATGCACAGCCCCAGCAGTTCAGAGTAGATTCTTCTTCAAGAATACATTACAGTCTTTACAGTCAACTTTTACTAAAACGTAGATTTAAATCATGTTAGGTTGCTCTTCTTTTATTGAAGGTTTTTCTGGACTAGTGGCCTTTATTTGCAGCAGATCAGACAGGAAATTGGTAGAGAATGAATCAGCAATTTGAAATGTGAACAAAGATAAGCAGATGAGACATGGTTGAAGATGTGGTTTACTGGGGACTGTTGATGTTTACAGAATACACTGGGTTCTTTAGAGTGTTGTGTGCAGTGTCCTCTAATTTAAGAGGGAATGTCTCCTCCTAGAGGTATAAGGGCGCAATAGCTTGATTTTATCATAATTCTTTTGATAAGCACATCAGAGCTAGATTTTAGCTTGACATAGAAGCAGCCTTTTTCTTCTCCAAAAGATTGTGTGACAAGAAAATCCCGATGAATACAAGAAAACATGAGTTCAGACCATAATCCATTCAGACACGAAGAGATGTAAACAAATGATATGAAGTACAGGAACATAATCAATGTGACAGTATTAGGAAGTAGTAAATATGTGCACAAACTTGCAAAACTCCAAAGGTAACATGTCTCTTCATCTACTGATGAAAGTGTGTCCCAACAGTGTGTCAGTCATTCTGCTCAGGATACTGAAATACTGCATTAGCAGGAACCTCTTAACCCCTGAGTTGAACCCATTTACTGCACACGAAGACAGATCAAGAGATTTAATCACTTGAGCACCAGTGTTTGTGTCTGAGACAGCAGACTGTTTTCTGAAGCCACTCTGCAGTTCTGTAGATAAACATATCCGAGGAGGAGATTAGCCTTGACAATTACTGGAGCAATAACCTGTCACATAAAGTTTAAAACTCAGGATAGATACACTGCAGGCAGAGAGGCTGCCCTAATGTAGGATAGAGCAAGTCATATTGTCAAGACCCTCATTCCTAAGAGGAACACAGGTCAGTGGTGAAAACCTAGAGGAGCAGAAAAACAAAACTGCTAAAAGATTAAATGCTTTCGAAAGGAGAAAAGGACAAGAACATTAAAAACAAAGAAAGATAGCACTGTTAAAGTGCAAACCGACTGTGAAGCCATGAGTATGCATCCTTTGAGTTCTAGGCTTTTTTGTGTACTTTGGCTTAATCTTTTCATTTGGCAGAATCTGGGCTGTGTGTTTGAGGTTAGCTTTGAATCATTTTAGAACCTGGTAAAAAGCAGACCGGTATGACACATTTTAAATCTCTATAATCAAAAATCTAATTCTATTTGACCTGAATATACATGCGAGAGGACGTATATACATGATACAATTATGAAGATGGCTGCTAACTTTGCAAACTAAAAAAAACCTGTTAAATCAGTTATTTTAAGTCCAAGGCGGTTCCCATGAATTACTTACTTGTGTTTTACACACACAAGCTTTACTGTTTATTTTATAACCAGAACTGTATATTGGACTGATTTCATTAAAGTCATTCTGTTCTATGGAATCTGCAGAGGTCTGGACACAGTGAGAAAAAAAGGAAAAAGTTCTACTTTAGATCTTCCAATAGACTCAGTCAGTCTCAGTCTACAAGATCTGATTGGCTACTTCCAACCACCTGAAGATCACCTGGACCATGAAGACAAGCAGAACCGGCTGAGAGCTCTAAAAAACAGACAGAACCTCTTCCAAGAGGAGGTAGGAAGCAACTCTAGGTGTGTGCGTGTGGGTGTGCTCGAATGTGTGTGTGTATTACAGAATTTCTCACTCAGAGCAAAGCCAGACCAAATAGACCTTTGGTTGGATCATGATATCAGTTTTCTCTTGGTGACTTTGGCCTGACAAATTTAACCATATGACCATCACATGACCATGCTTCGTCCTGCTCCCCCTAGAGGAGAGGAGGAGGAGATTGCTCTAAGATTTCAGCTTGATGTGCTGAAAATGCTGTGGCTGCAGTAGGGCACACCAAATCTGCAGGATACATACACTGATCTCACCACCTCTGGGGTCTTGGTCAGCCCCAGTCCACCCATTCTGTCTGTCTCCAGTTTAGAGAAAACTTTGGCAGCCCTGCTATTAAATGGCCTGTGTCTGATCACTTTCAACCTCTGATACAGCTGAAGGTAGCAAGAGGAATGATACTGGCTGTTGATGCTGCTCTCAAGAGTTTCTTTATAATTGTTTCAGGCATAAAAGAGCAGCGCTGGCATCCCTGGGGGTTAGCCATAATTTTTCACCTCAGTGACAGTAACTCAGGAGGCAGAGGTAACTGGCAGATTGCCGGTTCAAATTCTTGTTCTGTCTGCTCCAGTTATGTCCTTGGGCAAGACACTTCGCCCAACTGGTCCTCTGGTGGTGGCCAGAGGACCCAGTGATGCTCACTGTGTGTATCCTGTCAGTCTGCACTGGGACAGCTGTGGCTTCAATGTAGCTTACCAACATCAGCTAATGAGTGAATGGCTGAATGGTGAATGGTATGAAACTGTTTTTGAGTGCATTGTGTTTGTTGGAAGTGAATAAACAGGAAATCCTTTGCAGATTTCTGAAGCAGTCTTCAAGTGCATAAGTTCTCCACAGATTCCACACTGCTGAGCTCTTTCTACATTGTGGCATTTTCTGACAATTTTGTGTGGAAAACCTTAAATTGAGCAGGTAACTGTTTGGACAGCTCAGTAGCAGCACTAAGGGGTTTACACGCAATTCTTCATTCAGAAAAATATACAAATATAATTTTGACTAGTCATAATTACGTTCAAAACATCATAAGTTGTAATTACAGATATGTGTCCCATCAAATGATAAATCCGCTGACGTCATTTGAGATATCTTAAAAGGAATTTTGACTCGTCAAAATGTAGTTGAAGATATCTTGATTTATTATTCCTACTAACCCAGAATGTAAATGCAGATATTTTAAATGATCATTACGGAGAGTCAAAATGTAGTTTTGTCTAGTCAAACTGCATTTTGAGATATCTAGAATATAATTACGGAGAGTCAGATGAAACCGATTTTATGTCAAAACGGCTTGCCATAGTGCTTTACCCCTGTGCCACCACAGCATCCCAAGAAGGATCTTATACTTTTGTTCAGGTGATGCTCTGAACGGAAATGAAACCGGAGCTTCCCTTTTTTGCTCAGCTCTTTCTTCACCACAGCAGAATAATAACAATACACTACTGTGTTTGGGTCTTGCTGTGTTTAGCCCCAGCAAAATAATAAAATAATAAAACTCTGATTATTATATTAAAATCCAGGAAACAGAAAATAAAATAGAAAATCTACATCTCATCATTATGAAGAAAACAATCTGTTGCTACAGAGTAGCACAGCCATAAGCACTGTCTGATGCCCTTAGTGAAGAAGAGAAAACTGAACTCCTTGTGTTTGTGTAGGGGATGATCAGCCTGGTGCTGGAGTGTATTGATCGTCTCCATGTGTACAGCAGCGCAGCTCACTTTGCTGAGGTGGTTGGAAGGGAGGCTGCAGAGGCCTGGAGCTCCATCCTGAACTCTTTGTATCAACTGCTGGGTACACACAGTATATACAAATGTGGACAAGTTTTACACATCTGCAGCCTCTGCTGATATCTTGTCTAATCCACATTCCTTTATTGTTTCAAGCTGCATTGATCCGGGGAAACAGGAAAAACTGTGCTCAGTTTTCCGGCTCTCTCGACTGGCTGATAAGCAGACTGGAGCGACTGGAAGCTTCTTCAGGTACAGCAGCTTGAACTTCAGCAAGACATGGAGGACGTGAGGACAAAAATTTGATCTAGGAGAAAAAGAAACGGGCTTGATGCTTTGTGAGGATTTCACAACATGGAACAACAAGACTTAATTATTAAGATAAAATGATAAATTTCAGAGTCCAACTTAATTAAGCATTTGCTGCAGAAAGTTATTTTAACATCTTGTTGTAGAAACCCTCGATGTTTGGAAGTCAGTTGTCCAAAAAAAGTCATCAATACCCCGGAATCTAAAATCAGTCTGCTGCTCGTGTTGTGCTTCACAGCAGGGAGCAGGACTCTCTGACTTGCTTATAGAAGTGAACACCAAACTCGCCTAACAAAAATGTTGTACTCAGGTCAAAAACCAAAATAAAGCTCTGAGAAATACTGAAAAAACAAGAAAACTAAGAAGTGTTGATTATATCTAAAGTTTCCAAAACTTCACTGGACAATTTTTGAAGAGTAAAGATGGAGGAAGGCAAGAGATGACTTTTTGCTCATAGTGAAACCAGAAAGTTTTAAATGTATACAAATCAGGGAACTGTGATTTGGAAACGACATGTTTCCAAGTGTGTTTGTGTTGTGAAACCAACAAACCTGTCACTAGATTGCCTCATTTTGTGGACTTTTTCCTGTCTCAGCAATTCCTGAGATTTTAATGATTATTTTATTCTTTTTACTAGGTATCTTGGAGGTGCTTCATTGTGTGCTGGTGGAAAGCCCAGAAGCCCTAAACATAATCAAAGAAGGACACATCAAATCTATCATTTCTCTTCTGGACAAGCATGGACGCAACCATAAGGTAGCTCACCACTATAAAATGTTATAATTGACATAATC
Organism: Xiphophorus hellerii; assembly: GCF_003331165.1. NCBI lineage: Eukaryota > Metazoa > Chordata > Actinopteri > Cyprinodontiformes > Poeciliidae > Xiphophorus > Xiphophorus hellerii. Next base: position 25,132,092 of record NC_045681.1, read on the forward strand.
AAATTCCTAAAGTTTCACATGTGCAGCCATATTGGAAACCCATATAGTGCTTAGTTAGACAGACTTAGGCTAAGTTCAAATGACAAAAATGTGTTTAAAATGTTTATAATGAAAACTCAGATAAATGCCCTGACGTGACCTAAATGTACTGATACAGCTTGGGGAAGAAAGGAGAGCTAATCTGTGGTCTGTTGGTCTGTTGGTGACCAGGTCCTAGACGTGTTGTGTTCACTGTGTGTCTGTAATGGCGTGGCGGTGCGCTCCAACCAGCACCTGATCTGTGATAACCTGCTGCCAGGAAGAGATCTGCTGCTGCAGACCCGCCTCACCAACCACGTAAGCAGGTATACACACACACACACACGCACGTATACAATTAATGCTTGTCTGACTGGAAAATTGAACTGACTACAGTGAACTGAAACATTTTTGACATTTTTGTTTTTGTGGAGGTTAAAGAAACAAATCCAGTTGTACTGTCAGTACTCTTCCTCATGTCATTGTTGTCTTTATGTTTTCTAATCTTCCTGTCTGCTTTATTTCTCTCAACAGTATGCGCCCAAACATCTTCCTGGGTGTCAGTGATGGCTCTGCCCAGTACAGAAAATGGTACTATGAACTTATTGTGGATCAGACGGTGCCATTTGTCACGTCAGAACCCACTCACCTCAGGGTTGGCTGGGCCAACACCAGTGGCTATGCGCCGTACCCCAGTGGAGGGGAGGGCTGGGGAGGCAATGGAGTGGGTGATGATCTCTACTCCTACGGCTTCGATGGACTTCACCTGTGGTCAGGTAAGCATTGTGATCATACACTGTTCATGCAGCATGAGAAAAACATTGTTGATTATTGTTATTCTTCAAAATTGTAACCATGTACAGTGATTTGTAAATATGTTCATACACTAAACCACCTAACCAAAAGTAAAGGCAAGCAAGAAATAAAAAATAATCATCTTTTAGCTTTATTTCTTTATTTTTTTATATCTAGTTTGGCCTTAAAGAGAGGCACAGATGGACAATGTGACAAAAACTTTGATTTTTTTTTGTTGTTGAAAAAACAAGAGATAATAGAATTCTAATAAACAGCATACTGTGCTGATAAATGATGAGAAGGAAAGCACGTTCAGGGGCAACAAGACCAGATAAAAGGTAGCATTATAGAGGTTAGAGTGGAGACAATGACAGGTGAGACAGAGAGCTTGCAGATTTGATAGGGAGAAAAAATAAACATGGAGACCAAATGGAAGGAAGGAAAGCCAAAGGAGAGCAGGAACCTCTGAGGCTGCATCAAACTGTATTATCACACTCAGAGGAATGGAGACGGAAAGAACAATTTGTGACGAGTGTTTAGGAGAGGGTTAGAGTCTCTGAGATTATAAAATTGTACTGTAGTAGTACTGGAGAGTGTAGTAAAGCAACATAGGACAGTAGTGGATTAAAATAAGATGGAAACAAAGAGGAGAAAAAGAGTACAGGCAGAAACGTAAGCTGAAGGAGAAGTGTTCGAGAAAGTTCAAGGACAAGTTAGTGAATGGCTACCAGAGAACTGGGAAAGGACAGCTAAGGTGGTGAGAGAAACTGGTAGGAATGTATGTGGTGTAACTTCAGGCCAAAATAGAAAGTTGGTGGTGAAATAAAAAGGTGTTGAATGTATCCAGAGGAAGAAGGTAACAAAGAAATATGGTGGAATAGTCAAAAAGATGAAGGAAGTAGACTGGGCTTCTGTGAGAAGAGATGCCTAGGAAAAAGAGTTGTAGCAACAGCAAAGGGGAAGACTTCTGCTGAGCTCTGTAGGGTTAGACAGTAAGTGAAAAGGATCTGCACTGATTGGCTGGGCAGAGGGAAAGAGCTGGAGGGGATGTAGAGCAGGTGGATGTGGCAATAAATGAGAAAACTGTGGTAAGAAAATTAAAGGAGAACTTTGAGGAGGTAATGACTGAGGAAACAGAGAGAAAGAAAGGAGGAGAGATGGAGAGCGCAGTTGGTCTGGATGACAACTCCATACCTGTCTAGGAATGGACAGGTATGGAGTTGTCATGGAGATGTGTGGTGTCAGTGGATGTACAGAGTTTTAGTAAATGCAGTGGTGAAGTAGATGAGCCACACAGTGGAGCTCTGAGGTGATGAGCTCCAGCAGCACTTTTAAATATCACAAATCTATGTTTGTATGTCCCAGCCAGCTGAGGCAGAGCTCGTTTTATTTGATCCAGATCAGACGTTTGACCTAATGTGAACTGAATCTGTCTCTCCACCGATCCTGTGCAGGCTGCATTGCACGGACTGTTACATCACCCAATCAGCACCTGCTGCGTTCAGAAGATGTGGTGAGCTGCTGCCTGGACCTGAGCATTCCCAGCATCTCCTTCAGGATCAACGGCCAGCCTGTTCAGGGCATGTTCGAGAACTTCAACTCAGAGGGCCTTTTCTTTCCTGTGGCCAGTTTCTCTGCGGGGGTCAAGTTAGTGTTTAAATGGAAATTCTTTTCACAGTATTACAATCTAACACAATCAGTATGTGGCCACTGCATAATATGTCACTGAGTGTGAAAAGGCAGACAGTCATGGTTTCTGTGAAAGACTTAGATATAACATCAGTCCGATTTTATACTTCAAAACTACATTCAACTTCCACTTCAACAAGTACTGTGTTATACAAGCTCAGGAATTTAAAGCTGAGCTTCATTACTTTAAATTATTATAAGTTGTTATAAGTTAAATTTCATGATTCCACACAATTTCCTTCAAGCTTGTAAACGTCCCTCCTGTCACCCATGACCCTGCAGGGTGCGTTTTCTCCTCGGGGGGCGTCATGGAGAGTTCAAATTCCTCCCCCCTTCAGGCTACGCCCCCTGCTTTGAGGCAGTGTTGCCCAGGGAGAAACTCAAACTGGAGGCCAGCCAGGACCAGACTGTAGCCAGAGACCTGCTGGGACCCACTGTCACTCTGAGCCAGGCCGCATTCACACCCACCCCTGTGGACACCAGCCAGGTAGTGACAAAGTAATGCTTTAAAGCCTTGTTACACCTAATCAATGAAGCGACTGAAAGCTGATGGCCCAGCCCACTGTGTGTGTGTGTGTGTGTGTGTGTGGGGGTGTGGGTGTGTGTGTGGGTGGGTGTGTGTGTGTATGTGTGTGTGTGTATATATCTGCTTAGATTGTTCTGCCATCTCACTTGGAGAGAATCAGGGAGAAACTTGCAGAAAACATCCATGAACTGTGGGTGATGAACAAGATCGAACTGGGCTGGACGTACGGTGTGGTGAGTATGGAAACATGAGTATTATTCAGTCAGTTCTGTGGTTAAGATGGGTGGGAAGGCAGGTTTAATGGCCAAGGGTAAAATTTTTCACACACACATTTAATAAATGTATTGTGTGTACATTTATTAAATGTACACACAATTAATAAATGTGTGTGTACGTACATACATTCATTTCTTGTTCCTTTTTACATAAATGCTAACATGCTGCTAGAGTCATGGCTGTGAGAACAGATGTAATACGTGATGTTTTGTTCATTTTTGTGTGAATTGCAGGTGCGAGACGATAACAAGCGGCAGCACCCCTGCTTAGTGGAGTTTTCAAAGCTTCCTGAACAGGAACGAAGCTACAACCTGCAAATGTCTCTGGAGACTCTGAAGTAATGCAGCTGCAGACGCTGCTTTAATTGAAATATCTATGAGTGACATCCAGTTCTGACAGGGACAGTGCACTTCTAGATAAACCTTCAGTGGAAATACTGCTGAGAATACTTGCATGTGTTTAGTTTATCCTGGTAAAGATGTGCTTAAAGGCTTATAAAAAAATGTTTTTTATGGTAAGTGTAAGTTACCACTCTTTTCTACAAATGTCTTACTTTCAAGGTTTTTTTTAGCACCTTATCGTCCTTCTCATTGTGTGTGGTTGCAAAATAAACTGAGGTCTTCTGAAGCCTTTAGTTCCACTTCCAGTTGTTCTAAACATTTTAATTATGCCTCTGGTAGTAAACATGTTCATTTATAAATGTAAGTGTTGTATTAATTTCCTGCTTTGTGGCGATCAAAGCAAGAAATGAATTCATTGGATGGTCTTTCACTTTCCAATGAATTTCCAAAACAATTGTTTGTGTCATATTTATACCTCAGGAAAATAAAAGGTCCACTTGAAAAGTTTTATTGATTTCAATTCTGTGTTGCAGAACCTTACTTGCTTTGGGATGCCATGTTGGATTAGCAGATGAACATGCTGTTGAAAAAGTAAAGGGCATGAAACTATCACCAACGTGAGTCATACCCACAGTTTGACAGTAGCTGAAAAGCAGTTCAGTTCATTTACTGTATATATCAATTCACAACAAATGTCGTCACAATGCACTTTACAAGACAAACCGATTCAGCCAATTACATACATTCAAGTTTTATCAATGTAGAAATATCTTATAAAATGCTGTCAGGTGTGTTTTATTATGCTAATTGGTGAAACGTTTTTCTCTCCAAGGAAACCCAGACCATGTTGAGTCACTGAGTTTGCAGCAGTCTGTCAGACTGAGCATGTACTGACACGTAACAAATCCCTTTAAACAGGAAGGAACTTCCAGCAGAACTCACGGCTGATTAGACGTCAGCTTCTGCTGAGGGCCTGAATAGAGACAGAAACAAACGAAATGTATTAGGCCTAGGGTGATTCTTATGTTTAAGAAAATATCATGAGTTAATGGCAGCAGTTGCTCTTTTAAACGCTAAGTAGGAGAGTAACACAGTTAAACTCTGAGCCAGTAGTGCAACGAAAGGGGGAGGGGGGGAAATGGAGTGAGCATACTGACATACAGCCAAAGGAACATCTGATCATTCTAGTTTCATGTGATCAAACAAACCAGCTGAACACTTAGAGGATCAGATCAACAGTAATGTTCCACATTATTCAGAATAAAAATATACCTCAGGCTCTTTTGTTACCAAGCAGCTTTGTCTGACAATGTTGTCCTCCAACCCAATCTGTGCAGGTATGAGTTGTCCAGTGGCTACAAACCTGCTCCTCTGGACCTGGGTCACATCAAGCTGACTCCCACACAGGAAGCAATGGTGGACAAGCTGGCTGAAAATGCCCACAATGTCTGGGCAAGAGACCGAATCCGTCAGGGCTGGACATATGGAATCCAACAGGTGAGAGACCAGCTTGTGGAGTTGGGTCTTCTCTGCCCATTTCAGCTATATATAGAAAAAATGATAACGTGTCAAACATGAAAAAACACAATAAGGCTATGACATGAAAAAACCACTTACATAATATAAAAAGACAAACTATTGTGCTTCCGTTCAAAAGCTTTTAATAATAAATATTTCCCACAGAATACTATAAATGCAGAGAAGATTTGAGCGATTTATCTGCAGTTTTGGATGAAGAAGCTGGATGTAGTGATGATGAAGAGGGAGCTGGTTCTACTGAAGGACTGAAGCCAGATTTATTTGAGCCAGATGGTTCGATGAAGAAGCAACGATGACTCCAAGGTGTCTGCTGAGCAAGAGTCTGTGTCTGTGTCTGCATGTTGTCTACGTCCGAGGCTGCTGATTTAGCCTGATGCTAACTGATGATCCCTCTATGCAGTACAAGATTATAGCGAAGAAATATTATACAGTTATCAGAAGTAGAAAAATCAAACTCAAAATGTGGAAAAGGGAGGAACAGGAAGGCTGGTTATTGAATTCCATGATCAGAATATTCATTTGTTGGAACACACACAGAACTTGAAGCAGTTCCTTTTAAGTAACTGGATTATTTGAGTTAAACTAGGATTAAAGATAAAATCACTGAATGGTGATAAACAGATTTATGAGTATAACATAAATCTGTTTATCACCATTCAGTGATTTGGAGGCGACAGATGTCCTGCTCCAACCTTTCACCGTCTGACTCTTCCTCCCCAGAACCTCGGAGTCATCGTTGCTTCCTGAACTATTTGGCTCAAATAAATCTGGCTGCAGTCCTTCAGTAGAACCAGCTCCCTCTTCTTCATCTCTCCATCTAACCTCTTCCTCCAAATCTGCAGATCCTCACAACGACCCAGTTACATACAAAAACAGCAAAACTGCATTTAGAATATTCTGTGACAAATATTTATCATCAAAACTTTTGTATACACAGAATGGGAACTCAATAGTTCTTCCTTCTATATCATGTAAGTGTTTTTATTGTGTCAGGGACACTTTAGAAGCCTTGTAGAATAAGATGGTTTTTAACAGGTTTTCTAAAGTGTAAAGTCAGTAAAGTGAAGCTGCAATGGAAAACAGCTCCAGAGTCTAAGAGCAACAGACTCCTAAATGTAGATTTTCACTTTGCGTGAGGAACAACAGAGATTCTGGCTGGTGGGATTGAAGGCTAAATGTTTTTGGTAAAAAGATGACTTAAATAGCTGGGCCATTTATTAATAGATTAGTTTAAATCAAACTCTAGTAGGAGCCAGAGGAAAGCACATAACACAGGTAATATGAGTGTGTTTAATAGGTTTAGTAAGACATCTGGCTGCTTCGATCAACTAACTTGCGGGAGGGAAATTGATAATCTGTCCAGACTGATAAAAAACACATTTCAGTTTTCAAAAAATACTGACACAAATTCATAAATAATGTTCGCTAAATCTGCTCGAAAGAACAGCTCTTGTCTTAAATAATTCTGAAATGAAAGAAACAGGAATAAAGATCTGAAATGAGCGGTTCATCTTTCTAATCAAAGAAGGAAATGACTCACTCACTGAGCCCCATCCTGAAAGGTAGAAGAGCTTGGATAAACATTAGATCTGATGTCCATTACTTTTTTTTTTTTTTTTTACATTTTTATAAAAATACATGTGAAACATGTTAGAGCAGAAACAATGCTGTTAGTACTATCAAATTTGAGTGGAGAATGAGAGTGTGAGGAGTCCAAACTGTGGTGCCAGCTGTGCAGTGAGTCAGAATTCCTCCAGCAGCAGAACTGGGCTTTCTACAGCATCAGGTGACAACCAGTGAAGGAAATAACTAGGAGTGTGAAAACCAACCCTGCACTGAAATATCTTAAATAAAGTATTGTTTCAGGGTTGGACACCTGGAACACGGAGGAACATTTTAAACATTATTCACCAGTAGAGACATAGTCACATGCCTCTGTACTCGATGAGTAAATATGGAAGTCGAATGAGCCTAATAACCAACCTTCTAGTTGTTTTTTCTTTTTATCTTATGCATTTTCAGGCCATTAACATATTGTCAAGACCTTTTTCTCAACAAAGCCAATCGTGGTAAAATTTTGAGTCTGTTCATACTTTGTTGACTTTTTTACCTTTACATTCAAACTCCCCTGAATCCGATGGATCTATAAGCTCTTACATTGCATCTGGAATGTTTGATTTATCCCTTTGATGACTAATGTAATATTTCTTCAGCTCTGTTTACTGATTCTCCTCAGTAACTAATCCACTCCAGCCCCTCCTTTGGGAGGGATGTCTCACACATTGAAAACCTCTGCTGTGAGTCAGCAGTTTTCTCTCTCGGGTCACTGACTCACTTGAGAGGAACAATGTTTTATAATTAGCTGCCATTGCACTAAAGTGTTGTAAAAACATAACAGAATTTGTTATAGTTGACTGTCTTAACTTTTCTTCCTTGTCAGGATGTGAAGAACCGGAGAAACCCTCGCCTTGTTCCATACATGCTGCTTGATGAGAGAACCAAAAAGTCTAATAAAGACAGTCTGAGAGAGGCTGTTAGGACTCTATTGGGCTATGGATACAACCTAGAAGCTCCAGACCAGGATCATGGTACAATTCTCAGCTGATGCTAAATGTTTTCAAGCTCAATATTTTCAGTAAAAACATTTTAAAGCAAAATAAATTTCAAACTTAATCAGAAGTATAGCATATCAGAGGGAAAAATATTGTATATAACACAATATGGTAGTCTAGTCCCTCCGGGATGTTCCAATGTTTTTTGTGTGATTGTTTCAGCCTAAAATGACTGATTTTACAGCATTTTTTCCCCAAAAGGTTGCAGTGAAAGTTGCTCATTTTATTCAACTTTATATTTGCCATAATGTATAACCTTCCCAAAAATGACAAAATTTCAAGATGGTTAATATTTAAAGTGAAAAGAACACTGTCAAGTTGAAATAGAATCTTTAATAAAAATATAATCATGTCCTAAGAAGTTGTCACAGTGCAAAGGAAGAATTCCATACTGGTCATTCAAATTAATGTGAACTGTTTATATAGTAGAAGTAAAACCTATAGAACATCTCAAAATGGTTTTTACAACAGAAAATAGGCAAATGTTAGTGTTCAGGACAGGAGTGGGAAACTCCAGGCCTCCAGGGCCGGTGTGCTGCAACTTTTAGATGTATCTCTGCTTCAACCAACCTGATTCAAATAATGAGGTCATTAGCAGAACTGCACTTAGGAGGTAATTCAGCTATTTCACGTGTCAAACTCAAGGCCCGGGGGCCAAATCCGGCCCGCCATAACTTTTAATGTGGCTCTCTAGATTCTTGACTAAACACCAAGTGTGCTTAAATATTATATTATCAATCAAATCAATGCAGTTTTTATCTGCTTACTGCCAAATTATATCAATCATTCCCTCCAGTTTCTTGAGTTATTGTGGAAATTCACACAAAATCAGCAAATTTCTGCACTAAGGCATAATTTGGAGTTTATTGCAGATTTTGCTCAAAAACTTTCTTACTTGTACTGAACAGCTGGCTCTGCCTTAATTGAGTAATCAGATTGCAGTCCATGATTTGTACAACGAAGTACTAAAAAGTCGCATTTACCGTAATAAATAAGCCCAAATATTGCAAATATTTCCAAATTAGCACCACAAACACAAAGTCCTGGAGGGACTGAAAAGATGTCCTATAATATTATTTATTTTTAAGAATTGATTGATATTTTAACAGTTTGTGAACAGGTTTTATCAATATATTCTGGCACAATTGGCCTATTAAGAGCATTCATGATCTTGATTTGGTCCAAAATGAAAATGAGTTCGACACCCCTGACACCCCTTTTTTACATTTTTATAAAAATACATGTGAAACATGTTAGAGCAGAAACAATGCTGTTAGTACTATCAAATTTGAGTGGAGAATGAGAGTGTGAGGAGTCCAATCCTGACTCTTTAAGTGTATATCTTTAAGTGTATTAATATATTTACACTAGAAACTAAACCAAAAGTATCGTGATTTTGCAGTGTAGGTCATCAGATTAATCTGCTTTTATCTTGTAAGCTGGGGACAAACAGGAAGTTAAGTGCAACCACTCCCGTCTGGTGGTTGTGCTGAAGGCGTTGGATCACTAGGTACCTTAAAGGCATCACTTAGTCAAATAGGTATCCCTGAGCTATTTCATTGAAGTGTGTTGGACCAGGGAGACTTCTAAGAGTTGCAGGATACTGGCCCTTGAGGACCAGGATTGCCAGCCCTGGTTTAGCATCATCCAGCTTACATAAGCATGTTTCACAAAAACAGGACAGTGAATTAAGATGGGATTTTCCAGATATCCTGGCTTAATTCGGTTAAGCCTTGGTTCGGTTTCACAAAAGCAATAGCACATGAGTTGCCATGGTGATTTATCTTGTGCAGCTAGTGTGCTCCAGACAAGGCTAACAGCCAGGCTTAGATCACCCTTGTTCCTTACCTGTTCAGTCAGCAGTCACATCAGTCAGAAGCCAATAAGATTCTCATTGGTAACTTCCACTGTATTTTGTATAGAATATTTAACCTGAACTTTGTTCCACCATCATGTAGTTATGAGACTGGTTGTTTAATTGCCTTCTTATTCAGTGTACCTCCTTCCTTTTCTAACTCTGCAGCTGCTCAGTCTGACGTCAGCAATGTGTCTGCAGAGAGATTTCGCATTTTCAGAGCAGAGAAGACCTACTGCGTTAACACTGGGAAGTGGTACTTTGAGCTGGAGGTAAGAGAGAATGATCGAATAATCAACACAAAAATTATATTGATGGTGAATCTTTTAATAACCAATAACTGAAACTGAGTATTAAGCTATTATTTCTGATAATCAGGTGGTGTCCTAAGTTGTGCTAAATCCTTATTTCAGTAAAGTCACTTAATGCTTGTGGGCATATTTATTATATAATTAGAGTCAAAGCAATTAGGAATTTTGAAATTATAGATATTAAGGTTCCATGTCATAAAGGCCCATTTTGAGGACAGTGAAATTGAACTTTTAATCTTGGAAAAAAGGAAATTCTGATTTCTGAGTTCAAACAGAGGGCATTATAGCCCTGTTCAGTCTTGGTTTAATGGGCATCATAACTAATCTGTGCATCAGCACCACAAGCAAAATCTGTCCCTGATATCTGTTCATCTAATCTGCACAGAGTAACTGAATCTTAGCTTTGTGCTTTATGAGGAAATAAACCATGTAGCTCCCTCACTTGGAATCATTAAACACCACAGTAGAGCAACCGACAGTTTGCTGGAACAACTTCAGTAGTCAAGGTACATTGCACTGTGTAGAAATGACTGGACATCCCACAATGTAACATGTAATCACAACTTGATCAATCAGCACAAAAAAACCATCTAACTGCATTTCAGAGATAAATTCACACACGGGCCAAACAAACAAATATCCACAGGACTGTATAATTAGTTTAGATTAATTGTTTCGCAGTTGTTTACACATTTGTTTTTAGTTTCTAACGAGTCCTCATAGTAACGTTCTGGTTGAGGGGAGTCACTTCAGGTCAGTGGGGGTCCCTCAATGACTCTCAGGACGGATTGTGTTCAGCCCACAAAGGTAACATGGATACGATGCTTTTAGACCTGTATTTACCGCCCAATCATCTAGAATGCATGTTAGTGACAGATGTGACCAAGGCCTGTGACTTGAGCTTCACTTCTTCTGCACTGCATTCCTAGATTGTTCCTGCTGGTTTCTTTAGGTACTGACAGCTGGAGAAATGAGGGTGGGCTGGGCAAGGCCAGGCTGTCTACCAGACCAGGAGCTGGGATCTGATGACCAGGCCTTTGTCTTCGATGGTTTTAAGGTGATGGATGGATGGATGGATGGATGGATGGATGGATGGATGGATGGATGGATGGATGGATGGAAATTGAATTATTTACCAATTGAAGCAGTTCAATTAAGCTGGTTCAACTAATTTCTTTTTACAGTGTGTGGAAACTCGGGGACCAGGGAAAACCCCTTAAAGAACCTAGTGTAGTACCTACAGAAGCCTAAAAAATCCAAGCTCTTTTACTGTACTGAGTAGGCCATGTTTTCACTGTGCTAACTTTCTTCAGCTCAGTACCTATTCCTTCAGCAGAAAATCTGTGAACAAGGAACTTAACTTTGCACTCAGTTCAACTTTGACTTCCAGCCCTGTGTCTTGTAATATCTTTACAACTTTCTCAATAGCGTTCCCCAGGAGAGAGATGGGCGTTAAACACATAAAGATGGGGTCAAGTGTATCATGTGTTGAAAGAGAACATGAAGTTACTGATAGCAGGAGCACTGCCAATCGCAGCTCCTTCAGGCAGGTATCTAAAATTTATTTGAAGATTAAATAGCAGAGTGAGGAAAAATTGTTAAAATGTCCTTCAACAGCCTACGCCAGTCATGGCACAGCTTCAGATGTAGTCTAGGATAATTTAAGCACTCTAACTATACGCTTTGTCAAAAAGAAAGGTTTTAAGCCCAGTCTTCAAAGTAGACATAGTGTCTTACTCTTGGGCTAAAACTGGGAGCTGGCTCCAAAGGAGAGGACCCTGATAACTACACCAGTCACATTTATCCTGTCACAAACATACAGTCTTTGTAGAGTGACCCTTTGTTCAATAAATTATATTTTCTTGTTTTATTGTTTTCTTCAGTTGACATACTATTTATATTTTATCTACTTCTCTTCAGTTGGTTTTTAATCTTTTGAAGTGCTGTCTGAGTGGGTGATAAGTGTGAACCAGTCCAAAAATACCAGAGTTGTGCTAACTTATAACTCTGGTTCCTGGTCTGGTACCCTAGTTTGTCACTTTTTGAAGGGCTAATTATTGCATCAGTTGGAATCAGCAGTTGAATGACGGCATGTGGCGTTAATCACCACTGGTCCAATCAGGGAGACCAGAAAACATTACAGAGTCCAACACTGTTTCGACAAACCTACACAAGAAGGCAAAATTCAATTTTAATGAACTCAGATTGATATAAACAGATGACTTTACAATCTCCATTTATTTAAGCTTATCTTTTCCTTGAGGATTCAGATAGGCTTTGATATGACCATTGTTCTAGCCCCTGGAATGCATTTAGAGATGGTCCTTGGTGTCTTGATTGTAATATTTCTGACCATGAGGCTGGAAGGTATCAGAGGTAGCACCTCATTATCATCACATCACCTGATGTTGATGATAGGCAATTATGTATAATTGTGTAAATCTGGATGGTTGTTGTTAGTCCTGTCTGTCTCTGTGTCACTCAGTGATGGACTACCAACTGGTCCGGGTTGTACTCCAGCTGTTGCTCAATGACCACTGGATAGGTACCATTCCCCCGGTGATCTTGCAAGCGGTTTTAGACAATGGCTGGATGGAGGGCTGTCCAATCACAGACCTTCCTAGAAAGCACTGATATGTGTGTTTATTTGTGTGTTTTGCAGGTCCAGCGCTGGCATCAGGGCAATGAGCACTTTGGCCGTGCCTGGCAGACTGGTGATGTAGTGGGCTGCATGGTGGATCTGAACGAGCACACAATGATGTTCACTATGAATGGAGAAGTGCTGCTGGATGATTCTGGATCTGAGCTGGCCTTCAAGGATTTTGAAGTTGCTGAAGGTAAATGTGCAAAACCTTAACCTTGAAGCTAACACTGAATCTAATTCATTTCCATTGTGACAGAAAGACACAGTGGTTTAAAACTAACTTTGGTTTGATGTCTCTTAGTGGCCAAGTTTCTGATGTAATAATGATATGCACAGTACTGTGACTTCCTGAATGAGTTGTCCATATGCACTTTAAGTAATAGACATGATGCCGGCTTCACCCCCATATTTGACGTAGAGCAATTCTCCCCCAATTATTCCAGGGCATTTGTCAGCAACTGACCAATCGGCGTCGCAAGTACACACCCCTTATCAAGTGGAACTGACCTCACAATATTGACAGTGTTTATCATAGCAAACACGCTGCGGTCAGAGAGATTTTGAGGAAAATAATAAATAATCATGGTCTAAGCTGTCGGTGAGGAATGTACAATCCCGACAGCCGTTACCCAGAACATTTAGAGGGCGGAATACAGTTTATTACATTTCCAAAACCAAAAGGGAGTCTGGAATAACGCAAGAAATGGATCACGGCCTGCAGCCCACCTCATGTCCCGTTGAATGAAACCGATGGACGGAGCTACCACGTTAGTCAGCAAAAAGGTAACAGGTAGTAAACATCCCATTTTTTTGCCATAACGACACTTACTGATAGTCAAATTGACTATCAGTACCAGTTAATTAGGCAAATAAATAAACACACGTGAATAAAGAAAACTATACCTAGGTATCCTCTTTGTCTTGAATGGTGCTTTAATCTAAACAATGTCATATACTGTATATATTGCTCTACTTCCACATGGGGGCGGAGCCAGCGACATGTCAATTGTGGATGACTGGCCTGGACAATGTGGACAATGGTCATTCATTGGAGTCCCAAAGACTTAGAAAGGCCTTTGTAACATGACTTTGAACTAGGTTAGCTTATGTCATGTTTTCAAACAAGTGATTTCTTGATCCACAGGTCTGATTGTAATCCTTCCGTGGTGTGATTTAGAAAAATTCTGTCAAAAAATGCTGTTAATCACATTTATCCATGGTTTAATAAGGGGGGACAGGGGTAACCTTTTATTTCATTTCCTTTTGGGATCAATAAAGTATTTTTGAATTTTGAATTTTTTGAATTTTCACAAAGGGTCAGGTTGGTTTGGATAGGTTTTTTTTTTCTTGATAAATACAATCACCATTTAGAAACTGCTTTTTTAATTACTCTGGTTATCTTTGTCAGAATATTAATTTGATTTCAAAATATTTAATTATGATTTTCTGATGAACATTTAGAAAAAGTTTGTTTTTGATAGTTTTTTCTGTGTTCGAAAGTACTTAGACTAAATGCTGTATGCATCCAAATACTAAAACTTTACTTTCCTTTTTTTCTGGAACCAGAGTTGTATAATTTGTGTATATATTATTTATTTCAAATATTTGATGTAATTGGTAATTTTGTGAAGTGGGAGAGAGAGGTACTGCGGTGGGACATGTTTTCTCTCATACACACTTCTAGACTCATACATGCACACTTAGAAGACTAAATTAGCCCATATAGATTATTAAAATATCGGACATGTACAATTTTTCTCACACTACTACGGACTCACACACACACACACTTAAAACTGCACATATACACTATTAAAATATCACACATACACGCCTACATACCATTTAAACCAGGGGTCTCAAACTCAATTTACCCGGGGGCCGCTGGATGTAGAGTCTGGGTGAGGCTGGGCCGCATTCACACACACGGTCTCCTCAGCCGAACCTTTCTGATTGCCTATTACCATATTTGGCCGTAGTCAGGCGCTGTAACAGCCGTAATTATGTAGTTTCTCTTTAAGATACTCTAGTATTGCTAATGATGTCAGAAGTATGCACCACGGCTTCTCTGTAGAGAGCGTGGGAGAAACGTGCTAGACGGACATCAATCAATCAATCAATCAAATTTTATTTGTATAGCACATTTCAGCAGCAAGACATTTCAAAGTGCTTTACATCATTACAAACACAGAAACACAATGCAATATAGAATCAATCATCAAAACAAAGCATTAAGTCAAGTTCCATCCATAAATTTGTAATTTATTACATTTCAAATACAATTCTAAACAGGTGGGTTTTTAGTTGAGATTTATAAGAAGTCAGTGTTTCAGCTGTTTTACAGTTTTCTGGAAGTTTGTTCCAAATTTGTGGTGCATAGATGCTGAAAGCTGCTTCTCCTCGTTTGGTTCTGGTTCTGGGGATGCAGAGCAGACCAGAACCGGAAGACCTGAGAGGTCTGGAAGGTTGATACAATAAAAGCAGATCTTTAATGTATTGTGGTGCTAAGCCGTTCAGTGATTTATAAACTAACAACAGTATTTTAAAGTCTATTCTTTGAGCTACAGGGAGCCAGTGGAGGGACTTTAAAACTGGTGTTATGTGCTCTATCTTCCTGGTTTTAGTGAGAACGCGAGCAGCAGCATTCTGGATCAGCTGCAGCTGTTTGATTGATTTGTTGGACAGACCTGTGAAGACGCTGTTGCAATAATCATGTTAGCTCCCTAACTTTTTAGTAATGTTACGGGTTGTTTGGACGCTGCTCAATTTTCATGTCTGATAATATAGCAGCCGTTCAACCGGGCTTTGTAAGGTTGGTGAAGAGCGTATTTATTAAAGGACAACACTGTGGAATTCCCAGTACCAGTGTGGTTGTGAGTTTTTGACCGTCCTGACCAATCTGCTGCCTCCTCTCCTCCCTTAAACACAACCCAAGCGTTACAGCGCCTAACCTTAATTACGTTACATTGATCAGCAACTTCCTGGTCTAGACTGGATGCTGAAGCACTGAAGCGGGAGCGGCCGCGGAAATTGCGCATGTACCGTATGCAAATAATGACAAATAGAAAATGCAAATAGGCCCGGCTGATGTCCCGCCCCCGAGAGCAATATACTCCACCGTGATTGGTAAGTTCGTTCAGCTCCGCACACAACACTGAAAAGTGCCAATTATATCAAACTCGCGGGTCGCACTAACACTAAACTTTCATATTAAGGCCACAAACTATCGTCCCGAGGGCCGCAGTTGGCCCGCGGGCCACGAGTTTGATACCCCTGATTTAAAGCATACAGACATACTTGACTGAATGAGAAGTCAGAAATGTATGTGTGTGTGAACTAATACTAGACTGAATGAATGGGTGTACATGTATGTGTATGAGAGGCTCGCACTCGTCTGTGAGAGGTGTCATGGAAGAGGCGGGGCATAATTTGGAGATCGTATTGCACATGCATAGATCCCACACTGAGCAACACTGGCACAACCAATAGGTGGCAGTGTTACAGGGGAATGATGAACCAATGACAATGAGCTTTAGAGATTGTAATTAGCCATGAACAGTCTTATAGTGTTCTTTAGACAATAGGACAAACAATTTTTCATAGTATTTTCTCATCACTGGATCTAACAAGCAGCTGACCTGTGCCTTAAACTAAAGAGCTCATTAGATTTGGCGATGAGAAAATACTATTAAAAATGGTGAATGCTTGTCTTATCCTGTCCTTTCTCAAATTACACATTTTCCCAAAGTTGCTCAGTCTGGAATCCACGGATTCATGATGCCATCTGCAAAATTATGCCCTGTCTTTTCCATGAAACTTCTCTCTCAGACAAGTATGAGTATCTCATTCATATACATGTAATGTCATTCATTCAGTCTTTGGTCAGTTAATTTGTATCAATGACCTGCCGGCGGCGTGTTTGTTTCTTTTAGGTATTATTTTGTTTTGCATATCAACCAGTCACAGTTCCTAGAAGACAGCATCACAACTAGCAATGGCTTCAACCACACAGACAGAAAGACAGAGCCACTGACTGAATCACCCTGAAGCTGGAACTCCTTGGCAGGAATGTTTAGGCTAAGTTGGGAGCTCTCTGAGAGGACTTAGAGAATCTTTGAGAATACGGACCCAGAAGTTCAGATATGTAACCTGTTTAACAGGTCACAAACCTCTCTGTAGTTTCTGTGTAAATCTGTTTTATTTTATGCAATGAAGACAACATCTTACTGAGTTTGACAGATCAGACCATTTGTGGTATTACAAAATAAAATGGGCACCATGGGTAACTTGAGTGCTTGTGTCTGTCCCAGGCTTCATCCCAGTCTGCAGTCTGGGAATGTGTCAGGTTGGGAGGATGGATTTTGGTAAAGATGTCAGCACTCTGAAGTACTTCACCATCTGTGGCCTGCAGGAAGGCTATGAGCCGTTCGCCGTCAATATGAACCGAGATGTAACCATGTGGCTCAGCAAGAGGCTGCCTCAGTTTGTGCCTGTTCCCCCCAACCACCAACACATTGAGGTAAGCAGAGCTACACAGACGCACTCTATGTAGCAGAGTATCAGTATCACTGTGATATTGTCCTGTCTACAATATCACAGTCACTACTAATCAAGTGGTTACCAAACAATACTTTTGTTTGGGCTCTGAACATCAGCCGTAGTTTTGATGTTTTTAGGAATTCTGCTGACCCAGTTTTGCCGATTGCTAAATGTTGTGTTAAGTCTTGCGGCTGTAGGTGGAGGAAGGGTAGTCGTTTAATAGCCAAAAAGAATCAGGATTTCTTAGCCTTGGACTTTACACAACAAACATTCTACATCGGTGGTTGTGAACCTCATGTGTGCGCCAGGGGTCACATTAACAGAATATATTTTTGTACTAGACCGTCTGTTTTTTTTTTTAAATGACGCTGTACTATCAACTTTTATGAGTGGATGCAGCCATGTCTGCTTCAGAATTCATGTTTTTTCATGTTTGTTGCAATATTTTCTGCACAGTTAATATTAAACAAAAAATATTTAATGAAAAAAAGATTGTTTTGTACCCAACACTTTCTACTAAGATTTACATTTAGAAAGTTATAAAAAGTGTCCATCTGCATCAACACTTTGTGTACTGGTGGGCCAAATTGGTACTATTCCTGAATTGAAGCCTAAGGCCACATAATAAAATCATTTCACAAATTATTCCCCCACCCCCACCCCGGGTCATTGGCTTAAACCTTAAACCTAACCCTAACCCTAACCCTTAATGTGAAGTCATTTTATTTTAACCATTGTGTTGTCTTGCGGGTCAAAAGTGACCCACTAGCATGTTTAGCTGTAGAAAAAATACCCTAAACCATCTTTTTCCGACTTAAAATTGTATGACTTTTTCAAAATTGACCCCGTCATTAGAAAAAGTGATACTTTGTTTTTGTTTATATTTCCATGTGGGCTGTACACCACTAGGGTACAAGGATTGTCTTATGGGTCATTTTGGACCCGTAAATTGTAAAACCATTTAAACACCAGAAAAAGAGTTCAAAGCCCACACACAAACTCTCTCTAATTCACCCCCCCCCCACACACACACACACACACACATATACACACATATCAAAGAAACTGGATTGATATACAAATTGAACTTGCATTTGACCTTCACCTGCATGATCAACCAGGAGCTAATCCCTCACATCACACAAGTTCCCAAACACAACAGAAAACTGTATCAAACATAATGAAAACAAATTAGGTAGAGGATATGAAAGTCTGCTGAATCTGAGTACCCCTAGTTGTTCCTTGCTGATGCCATGAGTAGACGTTTCACTGCCCAACAGGTCCTACATTGTATGTTTGCACATATTGTCCTACATGGGATCGTCGACCGCCACTTCCTCTGATAGTTCAACATAAGTTGAACATCTTATGTTAAACAAATTCTTGTGCTGAAGATGTCCAACGTAGGAGTGTCTTCATATGGTGAAGAACATCTTCAGGATGTTGAACATTTTGTGTTCAACGTGGGATGTTCTTCATCTTATGTTTAACGTGGGGAGTTAAGCATAGGATGGTCTTTGTCTTATGTTGAAGATGTTCAACATAAGTGCATCTTTATAAGATGAAAAACATCTCCATCTCATGGGGATGTTCTTCATCTTAAGTTCAAAGTGGGGAGCGTTCACACTGCAGCCTCAAGTGACCCAATTAAATTTGTTTTGGCGTAACGGGACCTGTACCTGATCTTTTCATGACTGTCTGAACAACACAGGTCGGATTCTTTTTGAATTTGACCCAGGCCACTTGGATATCCGATATGTATCCGATTCAAACCTAATGTGCAGGTCACCTTCATTCTAATTCACTCTAAGCATCCTGATACGCATAAGAGGGAAGAAACACAACAACCATGAAGGACTATAATGAGGATTAAGTTGTTAATATGCTGCTCCAGATGGACAACAACTTCAAATGTGTTAACTATGCTCCACCGTTAGCATCCATGCTTACTTCTGCAAACACTGAGAAATTCTTCTTTTTCTGGCGGTTGGCAAAACACTGAGCACATTGATGTTATTGCGCCCTCTACTGCGCATGCGGGACACTTTCAGGTCGTTTGCCCGTTCACACTGCAAAACACACACTGTCCTACATGTTTTAGAGGTTTCCCTGCTTTATTGTGCCTGATTCAACTGATTGCCGTTCAACACACGCCTGTTAATCAGTTATCAATTGAAATCAGCTGGACTGAAGCAAGGAAATGCCTAAAACATGCAGGGCAGTGTGCCTTGAGGACCAGGGTTGGGAAACGCTGACATACAGGTTGCATATATTTGGAAGTGTGAACGGCCACAGCAAAAAAAATCAGGCTGCAGTGTGAACACATAATAAGTTGTAGAGTGTTTTCAACGCAAATAAATATTGAAACTGTTGAATAAACTTTGCAAAGATAATTCCAAGCTGTTTTCAGCATAAACTTTTGTGTTCCAGGTGACCAGGATGGATGGAACAGTGGAGTCGTGTCCCTGCCTTAAGGTCACCCAGAGGTCATTTGGTTCCCAGAACAGTTACAATGACATCACTTTCTACAGGCTGAGCATGCCTATAGAGTGCGCTGAATCCAGATCCCCGTCTTATGGCAGCCTGTTCTCACCGAAGAGGGTAACAGATACGACCATTAGATCAGCCTTGCCTTCCACCGATCAAGACCTGCTGCCATCATGACTCATCATAGTTGTTCTACATCATCATTGATCATCAACTAACAATATTTTGCTTAACATGTAAATTTGCCTTATGCATTAGCTTCTTTTTTGCAAAATTCCCAACTCTGATAAAGGAACACATCATACATTTAGTTTAAACAGATCTATGAAGAACTATTGGTATTGGACATTTCACCTCACCATCAATAGACAATATTTATATTATTCCTGTAAACTGGTTCTGCATCTAATTTCAACAAGCCCTGATCTGTTGTCTCTCTCTCTCTGTAGGAGCTGGAGGATTTTGAAACTGTGTCAGACTTTGAAGTCTTGTTGAAGTCATCTCATGGTCCCAATGGTCCCAGTGGACATGACAGAGATGAATTCAACAACCACAAAGACTACACCCAGGAGAAGCCTTCCAAGCTAAAGCAACGGTAGCCTGCCTTGTCTTCAAATGTTATTATCCTTCAGATGATTAAAATTTTATCATTTTAATCGGACTCATTTTAGAGACAGGAACTCTGTTCCTGTCTTTGTGTGAGTAATGAAATGGAAACTGAAGCCAGTGATGTGATTTGTCAGGTTCACACTGAAGAAAAACAAGCCAGACAACAGCTGTCCATCATCTGCTCGCCTATCAGAGGAAGTGGCGGTCGACGACAGAGAGGGCTACGAAGTCCTAATGCAAGCTTCTACTGTAAGACGACCAGACCTGCTTCTTCCTATCAGCAATGGCCTTATGACTCAAATGCAATCAGAGATGTACACACTTCAAGAACGCTCCAAATAGCTACCCCATAGTTCTACTGCATATCTGCTAGATGCAATACCATAGAATAGCAATGCTCCCACTTTACATTTTAAGACAGTAGCACACACTTTGATCACCAGATGAGCCCAGCTTCCTCAGATCTTTTGGACAGGAACATCCTGCCTCATAATTATCCTTCTCATATGCCAAGAAATCCACACAGGCACACTGTTGCAACTGTGACTCAAATACTGCAGCAATGACCCAAGAAGACCGTGATTTAATCCCAGTTACATAACTGAGATGACTTCAATGATCAGTGTGGTCTGTTTGTGGATTGTTGTTTTGAGGCTGTTAAATGACAGTAGGTAAAGCTGAGCTGACTGAGCCTCTCTGCCTGTGCAGTACTACTACTCAGTGCGGATCTTCCCTGGTCAGGAGCCCAGCAGTGTGTGGGTCGGCTGGGTTACCTCTGACTTTCATCAGTATGACCCAAGCTTTGAGCTGAGCAAAGTCCGAACTGTCACCGTTACCCTGGGAGATGAGAAAGGAAAAGTTCATGAGAGGTTAGTAAAGTCACAGATTTGTTGTAAAAGTAGCTCTGTTCTCCTGTCTCTAATAACACCACCTCATCTATATACGTTTTATCAAGTCTAAATATGTCATACAAGCACTGTGCATGGAAATCATTAAAAAAGTTTAATATTTACCTGTTGTTTCAGAAAGTTAAACTCATGTTATACAAATTTAAATATGCAGCTTAAAATATTTCAAACTTATATTTTTCCATGTGAAGCCTGCCCAAATTCTTGAATGGATTTTTTCACAATCTTGTTGCTGTTTACCTCTCACACCTTTTCCTTCCACTCAACTAATTATGACCCAGTTGTAACTAATACTTAGATTTTTTGGGAAACTAAAGTTTTTACTGCCTATAAGTCTTGAACATCAAAACTACAAGAACTAAAGGCTTAAAATAATGAATCTCTAATGAATCTATATAATTAAAGTTTTATTTTCGGAAATGAAAGAAAAAATACATTAAACTTTTTATGATATTGTAATGTTTTGAGCTGCTCTTTTAGGAGCACACAAATATATGAGAATACAATATAGATAATAACCTATAAGAGTTCTATCCGTTTCATAGTTTATGATGTCTAGAATATACATATCTATGAACGTTTTTTATTTAAATTTTCCTCAGCTATTGGCTTTGTTGGCTTTTTGCATGTTTACACTGGTTTAGTTTAGTTTAGTTTACACTGTTTAGTTGTTTAGTTTAATGTGAAGAGAATGGAGAGGGGACATGCAAAGTCCCAGGATGAGGAATTGTCCCGTGAATGGCGGCATTGACAACTAATAACCTGCATATGGGATACCAGGTTTCTCTCTACACTGGTTTCTCAGGTGTGTGTTTACCGCTGTTTACATTCAGCATGTGAGCCTAGATATTTTGGCTGAAGCACCTAGATTCTCCATCCATGGTCTTTTCATCAGAACACAGCAATAAAAGAGTCAATGACTGCATAGGCTGGTCTTCTGATCTCATTATAAATAGTCTGTCTCATGGTTTTAATGCTTCTGACCCACATGTAAGAAATGTTTTAAAGAGAGCAAACATGAGCCTTAAAAGTTGTATTTTAACATTTATTTTAAAACCAGCTATAAGGGGTTTTCATAGATTTCCTTTAAGCTTTGTAAGAATTATGTTTGAAAGCTTGTGTTGCTTATAATTTTTGGGTCATTATTGTAATAACAAAAAATAATGAAATTAATATTTTAGAGACGACTTGATGAATGACTAATCTCTGGTTCTCAGTCAGGCTCTACTCAGTCTCAGTGTTTATAATCTTCTATCTTTCCCAACAGCTGGATGTTGTGTACAGCTAGGATGTGTTTCAATATTTGTACAAAAATGTGTTCTGTGTTTTGTTCATTTAGTGATGATGAATACACTTAAGTCATTCAGAAATAAGAAGAACTAGAATTTTAGTTCCTCTATACATTTGTCTGTTTCGGATTGTTGGTGGTGGGGGGTTTAATCCTGATGTTAATCTAAAATTTTCTGTCCTACTAAATGTCCTGCAGCATAAAGCGCAGTAACTGCTACATGGTGTGGGCTGGAGAGAGCAGCAGCCCAGGACAGGGCAGGAACAATAACGGCCTGGAAATCGGCTGCCTGGTGGACACAACAAACGGTCTGCTGTCCTTCACAGCCAATGGGAAAGAGCTCAGCATGTATTACCAGGTACACACTGCACACACAGTTCCTTCAACCAAATGTGTCTGCACTTTTTCAAATTTTTTCCACATCAAAAAGTTATTTTAGTGGCATTGGCTGTCTTTTTACTGTATAGTGAACACACATGTTGGTTAGCAACACGCTACATGTTGGAGGCAATGTTATGTGTTTTACAGTCACATATTGCCATTTTATAGCACAATCAGGTAACTGTGTTACCTTCAGTTGTTTATAAAAATGCTGCATATAAAAAACAACTTAAAATAAAATTGACTTTGCAATTTGATGCCTTGAAAATTCACAACCACTTCATGTCAAAGGACAGGAATTCACCTTCAACAAATAGAGGTCGAGGATTGTTTTCACTTTTGTCATAATGTTTTGTAGTACGTGTGTATGTGTGTATAAATAAATAACAATAAAAAAAAGGCAGACAATGTTCCAGTTTGAATGCTCTAGAACCTGAATGGTCAGGAAAGCCTTGTCCTCTGTTAACAGGTGGAGCCTAGTACAAAACTGTTTCCAGCTGTTTTTGCCAAGGCCACCAGTCCCAACGTCTTCCAGTTTGAACTTGGCCGGATTAAGGTATGTGGGAATCCACATGGGCACAATCTGCAGGATGAATCCTTTTCTACTTTTAGGAATGTATTAATTGTCCTGCTGTTGCGAAACATCCCCATATCATGATGCTGCCACCACCATTTTAACTGTAAGGATGGTGAAACTTCATCTAAACGTGACTCCTGGCACAGAGTTCAGTCTTTGTCTCATCAGACCAGAGAATCTTGTCAGGAGTGTCACTTTAGCAGAAAGACTTCCTAAGGTGAAAGGAAGAAATGTGTCTGTTTTTTTGCCGGCAAACTTTTAATAATTTTTTTTCTTTTTTTTCTTGCCTGTCTTTGGGTTAATGATGATGCACAGAAAAATCAGCTAAAATGTAGTGACTGTAAAGGGTGACACAGAGGTTAAACCCTCCTGAATATAAAACTCGGTGACACAAACGCTTTTCTGTTAAACATGCATCATTTTGAAGTTTTTCTCCCACAGAGCATAATTTAGAAAGTATGAAGTGTATAACTTCTGGTTTATTAGCACTGATCCATTTTGAATGTAACTGCATCTGGATCTTTGTGGTTGGATCAACCAGTAAATAAAAGTCAAAACATTCTAGTTTTTTGTGCTTGTTGGTTGAAATAGTTGTTTTTAGAAAATATTGTTACTTTAGAAAATGGTGACCAATGACAAAACCTCTAATTCTGATAAAAGTATTGAATTTTTTTCTTCATATACATCAGCATTGCCCAGGAAACATAACAGAACGGTTTTTTTGTTCAAGATGAAGGTGTGACGTGTTAATGCAGTTGTCCCACTTTATGTGTGTGTCGTGGCAGAATGTGATGCCTCTGTCAGCTGGTTTGTTTAAAAGTGAGAGGAAGAACCCAGCTCCCCAGTGTCCCCCGCGCCTCCATGTCCAGTTTCTCACTCCAGTGTTATGGAGCCGTGTTCCCAATCACTTCCTCAAGGTATGTCGAGGAGATGGCCCTTGCAGATTTTTTGTCAGATCAGATTTTCAAAATAACATGCTAAATTCTAATGTAATCTGTATATATTTTACAATATATTAAGCTGTATTTGAGAAGGTTTTCATTCTCAGAATATGTCATTTTGATTTCTTGGTTTTCTTCTTTTGTATCTGAGATAATATCTACCACAGTTACTATTGGCATAAAAAAAATAAAGTTATTGAAGGAAAAAAATCTAATTGCTCTGACACAATTTGATTCTTTGACTTTTTATACCAAAAGTTATAGCTATGGTTTTACTTTGAGCTGAACAGTTTGCTTAAGAAAAAATTAAATATAATTAATACCAAGTTTTCAAACCTGCTGTAGATCCTACAGAGGAGCCAATAGAACGACGCAAACAAAAAGAGGCTGAGATTCTCTGTAGGGTGACTGGGCTCTGCCTGTGAGACAGGACAGTCCCTCCAGATGGATGGATAATTCAGTCACTAAACCATGTTTACAGTCAGTCAATGATTCTGACCTTTTTGGAACAGACATCCCATAAGTGAAGAGATGTTACAAACTGATGGCTCCTGAGGTTCCAGCTTAGGGTCCCAGGCTGCTTTGGGGCCCCAGGGTCCTGACTGTTTGGCTGGTTGTTGAGTACATTTGGCTGACCTGAGTTTTCCTGGACTTGATGATGTAGGAGTGCCTGGCTCCCTTCTGTGATTGTTCTACACAATCACAGCAGCGGGGGGCTTGTCCTGTGTTGGACTTGGCAGAATTGGACAGGACTGTTTGGTGTTTGCTTTTTCAGGTGTTTATTAAAAAGGCAACACCTACAATCTGAGATGTTTTGTTTGACTTCCTTTTAATTCACAATGTCAAGCTTGAATAGTTTTGTCTTGTTTGTCCAGGTTTCAGCTTCCAGAGTGAATGATCGACACGGCTGGCAGGTCCAGTGTAGCGATCCCCTGCAGTTCATGTCTCTCCACATACCTGAGGAGAACAGGTGGACAGCCCTTATCTAGAAAGCCACACTGGGATGTCAGTCCAGTCCCAGTCTGTCAGTGCTGATGCAGGTGAATTGTGTTTGCCTCCCAGGTCGGTGGATATCCTGGAGCTGTCAGAGCAGAAGGACTTATTAAAGTTTCATTACCACACTCTCAGACTGTACTCCGCAATCTGCGCCTTGGGGAACAATAGAGTGGCTCATGCTCTATGCTCTCACATCGATGAGGCCCAGCTCCTACAGGCTATAGAGAACAAGTACATGCCAGGTAACACACACAGCACGCAGTAGACAGTCTGCGCCTGGAAGTTGTCTGCTGCCCTGCTTATGCCTCAGTGCTGCCTTTGAGCAACATTTCATACAATATGAGATTCACTACCACCCTACATGTTGTTTGCAGTTTTTCTAGATGTTGGCTGAGAATCGACATTATTTATCTTGGAAGTAAAACACAATTTGGTGAACCTTTCTGAAAGCTGGACACCATATTAATACTAGAGGAGGGGCTAGCGGATTAATTACACTTCATGCAATTAATAGCAGTAAGTCAAAAACCATATATCAACATAAAAAGCAGTTGCTGGTAGGCTAACTGCTTTTAGCACATCTTGAACATAACAATAGTCTTCTCCAATGCCCAATCAGATCGGTTTAGAAGTAGAATTGATCCCCCAGTGGGCCGTGGTCCATCACCGCTTTTTGTGGATACCGCTTCTATTAGAAAATGTGATTAAGTGTGTTAAAATGTTTAACCCGTTAACTTTGAGTTATTCATTACATTCATTTTAACACATTAAAGCCCCGGCTTTACTTAAAACAGCTTTACTTAAAGCTGAATCCATTCTGAACATTTAACATGGCTTCTCTCTGATAAGTCATCATTTGGTGAACAATTAGTTCTCTCAAACATAAGTGTGTTACAGCTTACACACAGAAACTACATCATCTGTTCACTTCCAAACAGATGGCTGGAACGAGAGAGCTTATTTTAACGTCTGTGTTAAAAAAACAGTCATGTTCAGGTCAAAGTTCACACAACACAGTAACGGTACTCATGATTGTTTTTATTTTGTTTTTATGTTTTTTTTTTTTTTTAATAGAACGAATAACCTCAATAGAAATCAAATAACCAAATGGGGAACAGACAAGCAAAACAAACAAACTAACAAGCAAACATGTAGGTATACATTAAAAAGGGTACATTCAAAACAAAGCACACAACATAGTCAACTGGTGTCACAACAAAAATTAAATATGTGAATTAGGATATGCTTTTTTCTTTTGATCTTGGAAGTTATTTTCTAATTTGAATTATTTTTCTATTCTCTAATTAATCTATCATCACAAATATTTTGAAAAAAACCTGTTTAAGGGAGGAAAGAATAAAAGGAGGTAATAAATAAATAAAAGTATAGGCCAGAATAAATAATAAATAAAGGATAAGGATGAAGCACTATAAGTCCTATTATTTGTCTCTCTCAATTCCCTCCTCTCCCCTGGTCCTTGCCTCCACCATGGCATTAATTCACCAACCATGAAATGTCACGTGTAAATGTGGAATATATTTTATTGAAATATTCAAGTTGGTTTTTATGTATTGCTGATTGTTGCTCCATTGATATCTGTTGTGTAACTAGGTCTAGTCATTGTGAGGCACTGATTTTTTCCCTATTTTTCCAGTTAAGCAGTATTGTTTTCTTGGCGATAGGGCCACAAGCAGTGGGGTGTGGGTCTATTTGGAGTTTATGTTCAGTTTATCTAGATTACCAAGTAAGCAGACAGAGGGGGACGGTGGGATGTTGTGGCCAGAGATTTGAGACAGTTCGGTGATTGTTTCTTTCCAGAAGTTTTGTATTGGTGGACAGAGCCGGAATGTGTGGAGGTGGTCGTCAGTTGCATTAAGTGTGCAGTGTATGCAAATGTCTGATTCTGTAAATCCCATGACGTGCATCCTGTGTTGTGTGAGGTGTGTCCTATGGATTATTTTATATTGTATCAACTATGTTGGTGTGGTTTTCATTTTCATTTTCATGAAAATTAAAATGAATGATTTTTATTTTTATTTTATTGAAAATGAAAATCAATAAAATAACAAACTCCATATTCTCATCCACAACTCAAATGCCCATATGAAATAATCCAGATTTCACTGCAAATAAATCACCCGTCTGGAACTAAATGGAAGGAAAAAGGCATCACATACCTCCACCACATTTTGATTGTCATAACTTCCTAACATTGCAACAGCTCATTAATAAATACAACATTGACAGGAAACAGTTTCTTCAATATAATCAATTAAAGCAAGCCATTAAATCAAAAATAGACATCAATAACTTTCACCTAGGGCAACCAAACCTACTCAATAGCATCAATAAAATCGCAAAGTCTCCAAAAACACTCTCAAAACTATACAAACTAATATCTTCAACCAATAATGCACCTCAAATTCTGATCACTAAATGGGAAAAAGATCTTACCATTCACACAGATAATCAATTTTGGAATAATGTCTGCCATAACATTTTCAGTGGTAGTCATGATTGTCTGAAGACGCTTGTGTGCAACTGTGAATTGAGACAATATCTTTGTTGCTTGTTTCAGGAAGATTCTTCCGACACAATCAGAAATTAAAACAAGAAAAGGTCCTTAGATCTAACCTGTCCTGATTGGTTTCTGAATCAGTGAACCACTAAAAGCATGACCTGTTATTTTGATGATAATGTGTAATGGTGATAATTGAGGTGAACAGAATCTGGTGCGTTTCTCTGCAGGTTTGCTTCGTGCAGGCTACTATGACCTCCTCATCGACATCCACCTGAGGAGCTATGCAACAGCTCGGCTTATGATGAATAATGAGTACATTGTGCCCATGACACATGAAACAAAAAGCATCACACTGTTTCCAGACGACCTGAAGAAGCATGGCCTGCCAGGCATCGGACTCAGCACATCCCTGAGACCCAGAATGCACTTCTCCTGTCCAAGCTTTATACGTGTGACTGAGTCCTCATGCCATGACAACGGAAACAGTGGACCAGGAAGTTGTTTCCAGTACAGCCCCGAGTTCCCTTTAGATATTTTAAAAGTGAAAACTATCGAGATGCTGACAGAGGCAGTGCGGGAGGGAAGCATGCATGTTCGGGATCCAGTAGGGGGAAGCACAGAGTTGCTATTCGTCCCTCTTATCAAGCTGGTCTACACCATGCTCATCATGGGAATTTTCCAAAATGGAGATCTGAAGAACATTCTCCAACTCATTGAACCATCTGTGTTCTCTGAACCAAGAGACGAGCAGGAAGAGCTTCCCAGAGAGCTGGAGATGCTGAAGAACGTGGAAACAGCCGGAAGAGGAGAGGATGGAGGGAGGAACCTGCCAAAGGAGGGGCTGCTGCAGATGAAGCTGCCAGAGCCCGTTAAACTGCAGGTGACCACAGTCAGTTTGTCCTGTTCAGTGCTGCTGAGCGAGTGGTTATACCTAACATAACATAAGTACAACATAAAAAACAAAAAAAGACCAAGATGATCTTGTTGAAAAGTATTATAACGATTACTTACAGCATTTCTGTTTCTACTTGCACATGGAGCTTATTCTTTCAGATCCTTCCTGTATTACAAAAAAAAAAAAAAAAAAAAATTCAGGCTATGAAAAATTAGTTTAAAACTTTTATTTCAGCGTTTTCAACAAGAGCAACTTTTTAATTTTTTTGATCAAGTTCCTCTTGTTACCAAATTCTCTATTAAGAACATAAAAGTATGAAATATTAAAGTTGGGTGTAACATTTTTAGCACTATCATTAAACATGAAGAACATAAAAGCTCATTATATCATGTTTACTGCTGCGTAGTCTCTGCACAGCTGGTATTATGCTTCATGATCATGCGAAGGATACAATAATAATCAATTTAATTTATTCATTTATTTATGCACCTATATGACTCATTATACTTTGTTTCATCCACTGTACTTCAAAATACACACAATATAGTGTTAAATAACCACTCTATGGTTATTAAACATAGTGACTTCTTTCAGTGGTTAAGCCGCTGGAACAGATTCC
The DNA here is from genome assembly GCF_003331165.1 of Xiphophorus hellerii. Classification (NCBI taxonomy): domain Eukaryota; kingdom Metazoa; phylum Chordata; class Actinopteri; order Cyprinodontiformes; family Poeciliidae; genus Xiphophorus; species Xiphophorus hellerii. The sequence goes on from NC_045681.1 coordinate 25,161,459, forward strand.
CAGACTTTTGTAATCATCCATCTTTTGGTGGTAACTATGAAATGAAAGTTTCAAACTGGTGATGAGTGAAAGAACCAGATTACAGGAACTTCCTTTGCAACTCTGTGTGATTAACAGCAAAGTGTAGAGCAGGTGTCTGTTTTTTCCAGGCTCACTGAAGCAGGAAAACACCTAAAACACGCAGGGCAGTGAGCCTTGGACTATAAAATCACTTTCAAACATAGAATGTCTGTGGATGGTACTGACTGTTGTCCATTTGGGTGGGTGTGTGTGTGTGTGCGGGCGGGTGCGTTTGTGTGTAGATGTGCCATGTGTTGCAGTACCTGTGTGACTGCCAGGTGCGCCATCGTATCGAGGCGGTGGTGGCCTTCTCCGATGACTTTGTTGCTTGTCTCCAAGACAACCAGCGCTTTCGCTACAATGAAGTGATGCTGGCTCTGAACATGTCTGCTGCACTCACTGCCAAGAAAACCAAAGAGTTCAGATCTCCCCCACAGGAACAGGTAGGAAAATCACCATGGCAACATGTCACGCATTGTGGTCTTAAAGTTGGAGAAGAGGGAAATCTGAAAATGATCCTAGAAAAACTAGTAGGCCTCATCAACATCACTTGAAATTTGTCCATTGAAGATTGAGGAAAGAATTCCAGCCTGAAAAGAGACGTCATCCTTCATTTCAAAGAATTGTTAGTTTCAACCTTCAGACTAACTTTTCTGACAATCTGCTGGTGGCATGCTCCAAACTCGAAATAATACTTAGTTTAAAAGAAGCCAAGTCCAAAGGGAAACTTAAAAAACAGACAGGATGTCTGGACAGATTTTGATTAAGATCTGAGTAAAATTTTCCGAGCACAGAAATCCAAACCTTCATTTTGTTTCATATTGAATGAATGTAAAGTACCATATGTTTATGAGAACAGTTATACTTTTGTATTATTTTCCAAGATCAACATGCTGCTGAACTTCAAGGATGACAAGCAGGAATGTCCCTGTCCGGAATATATCCGGGAGCAGCTACTGGACTTCCATGAAGATCTGATGAGACACTGTGGTCTGTCTCACACCCTTCTAACAAGCAAAACATTTTCATACTAATGAACTGCAACTAATGGTTGGATTGTGTGGATCCTGTGTAGAGCTGGACGAGGAGAGAGGAATAGATGGGGACAGTGACTTCACCATTCGAGGTCGTCTCATGTCGCTGGTGGAGAAGGTGTCCTACCTGAAGAAGAAGATGGGCAGCCTGCCCAAGGAAAAAAAGGACAGGAAGCCCAGTAAGGTCTAATGTAGACAGATCAGTAAATACAGAGCCTGGTATAGTATTCCCGCCATGGCATGATGCGGCCACCTTCGTATTTGACCACAGGGTTGGTATTTTAGGGTGCGCCCGAAAACCTCAACCCTGTGTTCGGCTTTTCCACCACATGCAGGGATTTGCTTGGAAGGCAAACAGTTCAGTTTTGGTCTTCTCTGATCAACACTTTTTCTTCCTCATGGTTTATATCATCACTAAGGAGATTTACGCTTTTGAAATGAACTTAATTTTGACAAAACCATGCAAGCACCATAGCTCACAGGTTAACATACAAGAATTATTCATTCGGTTTCATCTTACCTGTTGGTGCATACCATTAGTACATCTTTGTAAAGTTGGAAATACAGCATATACAAAAGTATAAAAGTTTGACATTATGTTTTGCCATCAGCCTCATTTACTTCTGTTCAGTTCCATTTTTTCTCTTTCCACAGGTACCTTACAACAGCTTATCTCTGATACGATGGTCCGCTGGGCTCAGGAGTCTGTTATAGAGGATCCAGAGCTAGTGAGAGCCATGTTTGTCCTTCTGCACCGCCAGTATGATGGCATTGGAGGACAGGTGTGTCTGTGTCAGTCTTCTTTTACTAAATACTGGTAGAAAGTTAGAAAAAGTCCTGACGAGGTACATGTTAACAATAAGGAAGCATTATGTCTATAAATATCTATAAATGAAACTTCAAGTATTTCTGGAGAAACAGCAGTTTTAACACAGCAGTCATTTAGAGACATAAGAAAACCACAGCATTTTATTTATTTTTTTAACTTAAGTAGTTAAGTTTTCCCTTATATTTCCTTTGTTTTATCTTGTTTAATTTGTTTGTTTTTAAGCTCTTTTAAAAATATTTTTGACCTTTCTGCAAAGCCCTTTGAATTGTCTTGTACATGTAATGTTGTTCATAAATATTTTTGCCTTACAGCTTACTTAGTGCTGCTAATTCTTACACATCAATGATAACTAAGGTAAAAACTAAGATAAATTGAGTTTATAAATATGATAGCTGGTCAATAAACAGCAACTGGGTGTAGTGTATCCTTAGCAACCAATGTGCCAGTTACATGAAAACGAAGAAGCCTCATTGAGCTGGTCAGTTACTGTGATACGTCACAGCGTCCGCCATATTGAATGTTGTAGATCTGCCAGAAAGCTAATGCAGGTAAATGGACCGAACTTCATAAAGCGGCGTTCTACAAAGTATTTTAAGTTGATGCCTGACACTGACACATTCTCTCACACACACTAACATATGTGGAAATCAAAGTAAGCACTAAAGACAATGATTCTAAGTTTTTGATGTGATTATTTAATTGTTTTGGGGGTTTCTGAATAAAGAGCACAATGTTTACATTTGATACAAGTGACTGTATCAAATGCAATCTCCCATTCATATTTTGAAATTTGTCATTTCAATATATGAAGACAAAAACATGATTTCCTTTTAATTTTTAAGTATTTTACTGTAAATTATTTTTATTTCATTACATAAACTGTCTTGGTACCCTAATACTTAAGATTGAGATATTTCACTTAAAATCCATAAAAACTGAAGGAAAATAATTATGCAAACATATATCAACACAAAGAATTGTTTGTGTAGGAGCAAACGTTTTTTTAAATAAAACTGATTAATTCTGCTGTTAAAATGATGTTATTATGAACACTTGTAAAAATGTTTTTTCATTCTTACCTGTGAAAGGTAATGCCAGTGGATCCAGTTTGTTCTGTAAAACAGTTGAAACGGGGAGTGCCGTGGTGGCGTAGTGGTTAGCGCGACCCATATTTGGAGGCCTTGAGTCCTCGATGCGGCCGTCGCGGGTTCGACTCCCGGACCCGACGATATTTGCAGCATGTCTTCCCCCCTCTCCTTCCCCGTTTCCTGTCAGCCTACTGTCATATAAGGGACACTAGAGCCCACAAAAAGACCCCCTGGAGGGGTAAAAAAAATAAAATAAAAAAAAAACAAAAAAAAAAAAAACAGTTGAAACAAACCTACGCAGCATATGAATTATGGATCACTCTACTGCCACATCCAAGATGGCGGCGACGTAACATAGGACTCAGCGTTCAAAGAGGATTCCACATATTCATGTCTATGTGGATGTGATGTGTGTGTGGTCTGCACATCTGTTACATGTGTGCACTGTGTCTGTGTGACTGTTCAGGTTCGAGCTCTTCCTAAAGCCTACACTATCAACTCCGTATCCATAGAGGACACCATCAACCTGCTGGCTGCCCTGGGTCAGATCCGCTCTCTGCTGAGCGTCCGGATGGGCAGAGAGGAGGAGAAGCTGATGATCAGAGGGCTTGGGTGAGGCCATGTTGCTGTCAGACTCTGAACTTTGACCTGGAATGACTTTGAGACTTTGCCCCTGGGAAACATGTTGACAGTATTATTAGCAGAACATTTATTTAGCAGATGCAAGGAAGCTGACCAGCAGGGCCAGCCCATGCCTCCATGGGGCCCTAAACGGCTGCTTAGTTTGCTTATGCCTTGGGCCGGCCCTGCTGACCAGCGTCAATGGGGAAATGTTTGGAGCTAAATTGAAAACATTCCCGGAAGAAAAGCATCTATGTTGACTAGAGAGTGTAGTGGAAAATCATCTTCCAGCTGCGTGATAACTCTACAAATACAAATACAATGATGCAATTTATGAGATCAAAGCATATTCATGTCAAAGCCCGCACCTAAATCCAACTTGAAATCCGCAACATAATTTGAAAACTGATTTTCAGACACTCCATTGAATCTGACTGAGGTTGAAGTGTTTTGCAAAGGACTGATAAAGGTATAATTCTCTGTCTTATCTGCCAAACTGGTAGAAACAGACCGACAGCTTGAAGTGCAGTATTGACTCTGGAACTGTGCAATGAAAATATAATCCAAGCATTTTAATTTTCAAAAGTAGTTAGAAAATTAGACATAATTTAAAACACTTTTTAGAAATAAAAACTGAAGGGTGCGGTATGTGAAAATATTCAGCGCAACCAATTTCCTTCAGAAGTTGCCTCATGACTGCTAATGACTAAACATATTCCACTTGTATGTAATCTAATTTCTGAACAAATCCAGCTGCTCTGTGACGCCTCAGAGGTTCAGAGAATATTAGAGAGCAAACGGTATCATGAAGTCCAAGGAACACAGCAGACAGGTCAGGAGAAAACTGTGAAGAAGTTTAAAGCAGGTTTAGGCTAGAAAAAGATTTACCAAGCTTTAGACATCTCACAGAGTTCTGTTCAATCCAACATCTGGAAAAGGAAAGAGTCTGACACAACTTTAAACCTACAAGATGAGGCTAAACCAGTTAAACTTCCAGTCTGAACAAGGAGAGTACTGATCAGAGATGCAGCCAAGAGGCTCATGGTGACTCTAGACCAGATGAAGAGATAAACATCCAATCTGTCCACAGGAAAACTATTAGTCATCTTCAGTAATGTGGTTTTATGGAAGAGTGGTAAGAAGAAAGTCGTTGTTAAAAGAAAACCATAAAAATCCTGTTTGCAGTTTTCCAGAAGCCATGTTGGACACAGCAAACATGTGGAAGAAGGAGCTTTGGTCAGACCAGAACAAAATGAAACTTTCTGATCAAAGTGCAAAACATGGAGAACTAACACTGAACATCACTCTGAACACACTATCCCCACTGACAAATATGGTGGTGGCAGCATCATGCTCTGGGTTGCTTCTCTTCAGCAGGGACAGGGAGGATGGTGAGAGTTGATGGGAAGATGGATGGAGACGAATACAGGACAATGTTGGAAGAAAACCTGTTTGAAAAAGACTTGAGACTGGAGAGGAGCTTCAGGACAACCAGCCTAAACATAAAGCCAACTATAAATAGAACTCATTCACAGCAAGGACCCAGCACAGCTAAGGAGAATTAGAACAAATTTAACACAGTTTTTGCCCAGTATAATCTCAGCCCAGTATAATATCAGGTCACTCCTAAAATGCAAAATTGCCTTTAGTATTCTTTGTTTGTTCTGTCCAGTTATTCCACTAAGACATGCTGCTGCCTTTCCAGCTCACTAAAGGGAAAGACATCTTTATGTCAGTCTCATTGGCCAGATTAGTTAAAGCTTTAAAAATAAAAGCAAAAAAGACAGTTGCTGTGCAGAGACAAGAATGAATTTTAAAGAAAGTGCTTACTCAGTGTCCAGAACTATGAGAAGTTTGGCATTGAAGAGGTTTCCTTTCTCTGCAGTGATATCATGAACAACAAGGTGTTCTACCAGCATCCCAACCTGATGAGGGCTCTGGGCATGCATGAGACGGTCATGGAGGTCATGGTTAACGTTCTCAGTGGAGGAGACTCCAAGGTAGGCAGGCTGCAAAGCCTCAATAAGCAAATAAATGTACATATTCGTAACTAGGAAGTGTTTTTTTATACACACACTTTTGTTTGTGGTTAAATATGTTTACAGGAAATCACCTTCCCTAAAATGGTGGCCAACTGTTGTCGGTTTCTGTGCTACTTCTGCCGAATCAGTCGCCAGAACCAGAAGGCCATGTTTGACCATCTGAGCTACCTGCTGGAGAACAGCAGCGTAGGCCTTGGTAAGTAGAAGAGTTAATCAGGTTAGCTAACAGGTAACTGTAAATGGACTATAGAAAGTTACTTTAGGCTTTCCTGCGATGGACTGGTGACCTGTCCAGGGTGACCGCCCTGTTGCCCATTGACCACTGCAGATAAACACCAGCACCCCTCATGACCCCACTAGGGATAAGGTGTAAGAAAATTGATAGATGGACTTTAGTTTTCAGTAATTTCACTGGTAAGTACAAATAGACCAATAGCAACCAAAACTGCAACGGTATGAAGTTTTGGAGGGAAGACTTTGCCCCGCCCATTTAACAAAACTTCTCCTTCTAACTAGAAGCAAGAAAACAAACTTACCTAAAAGGAAAAAAAACTACAATAAAACATTCTCTGTCTAAGAACAACACAGGAGAAAATTATTTAGGATAAAATGGTCATAGTACATCATCTACCAGATGGCTTAACTAAATCAGATAGATTTTTGTACATTTACATGAAAGGCGAAACAAGTTTGCTTAAAAGATCACTGCAGATCAAGGGTCATGGGGAAGCATGGTGAGGCCAAGGACTGCTACAACACATTTCAGCTCTGACATGTTCAGAAGGAAGATGTTAAAAACAAAATGTAAACGTGTTCTTTCTTTATCTGATGGTTATCCTGCTCTCCATTCTTCTGTTCCCCATCTCTCCTCTCTTCTCTCAGCCTCTCCTTCCATGCGTGGATCCACTCCTCTGGACGTGGCTGCAGCATCAGTCATGGATAACAATGAACTGGCTCTGGCTCTAAGAGAACCAGAGCTGGAAAAGGTGATTTTTACAAATGCACTCATATAAGCATCCTCCATCTACAATACGTCCAATATATCATGGCTGTGAACTACCTGTCCCTAACCGATTCAAGTAAAACTGATTTTACTGTAACCAAATTTATCTCCCAACTAAAAATCCTACAGCTTTCCCAAAGCCCTGTCAGTCCACCACTGGGCGCTCCCACTGGAATAAAATGAGATTCATTCAGTAACAGAAACCAGAAATCTACTGAGGCATCATCAACCGTTTGTAATATAAATATATTTACCTGCCACAATGCACTTTAACTTTTTCAGTCAGTTTTTAGCAACTACAGTTTCTCAAGAAAAAATAAACAGATGATATTTTTTCTGTGACTAGTTGATTTGTAAAACATGACAAATATCTTCAATTTGTAGAAAATAAGGAAAAGTAAAATTTTAAAGGTATTTTAACAGGAAGGAATAAAACATAATAAAACCTGAAACCGGTTTTCAATAGTGTATTTAAATAAATGTATTCTGAATTCAGGTCAAATGCACAAAGGCAACTTCCAACAAATAGATGGCTCTGATTTTAGCTTAAACTGAGTTTGACAGAAAAAATATGTCCTGGACAAATTTGACACCATTTGCACCAAAGCAGCTAAAATTATGCAATAAATAAATAAAAGAACAAAAAGATGATAAAGGCGCAAAGAGAGTTAATTTATGTAATTATTGCAAAGTGATTCATGAATCCAGAGCAGATAAAGAAATGGCAGCAACATAATAGTTTTCCACTCCACTAGTGGTTAGTGGAGTAGAAATAGTCCACTAATAACTCCACTAGCTGAGCACTAGCGGAGTTTTCCACTCCACTAGTGGAGTGAAAAATTATTATGTTGTTTTTAATAACTCCACTAATTAGTGGAGTTATTAGTCCACTAATAACTCCACTAGCTGAGCAGCTGCTTTGGAAAACTAGCTATTACTATTCTATTCTAGCAGTCGGCACTGATCTTCAGTCAGAGGTTCTTCAGAGCTACTTCAGCCCAGTAGATCCTGGCTCACAACTATCATCATCAAGAATGAATCTTTGAAAAAATGTGGAAGTTTTATAGCCATTTTTGTACTGGAATTGGAATAGCAATGTGGTAAAAGACACCAGAGACACTCCTGTCATCTGTTGTGGGATGTCAGAATTATCATGTTTGTTATCGTTCTTACGTTAGTAGTTTTATATTACTAGTTGTTTTTCATTTAAAGGTCTAGTGTTCTCACTCCAGACAGGAGGAATTTGTTAAACTGTGTGTTAGACATAACTAACCTTTCTTTAACCTCAAGCATGATTTTGCAGGTGGTGTCTTAATCTTCTTTAGGAGATCTTCCTGAGATACTCCTTAGTTGTAAAACTGTCTGTGTGTAGAATTTAGTTTCTGTGTTCCCCCTTCCTTGTTATCAGGGTAGCCCCCCCTTATGTTAAGATCACTCTCCCACATTCTATTCACTCCTTTCCCCTGCTAATAAAAAAACAAGCTCTGCAGCAGAGTGTCAGAACGTATGGTGAACTGAACAGCTGGCGGAGGCCAGGCTGGCAGAAATGCCAGGGTTACTGTGTCTTCTCCTCTTTCAAGAGAGCTGAGTTGAACAGCTAAGTGACGTCTGTGGTTCTTTTTATGTAGGTCAAGAAAATACCTGTCATGGGATTTTAGAAGATGTTGTTTCATTGCTGCATGGATGCATTTTCTTTCACTATGCAGCTGTGTTAATGACTTTAATGTTAACATTTTATACTTGAACTGCAATGAAACAAAATTGATGGTGACACTTAAAATGTTGTAGTTTCAAACCTTACATAAAACGATATATTCATTGTTTTTCTACTTCACACTAAGGGGCAGAACAATTCAGATAGAATATGAACATGAAAAATGTCATGCAACCATTTTTTCCTCTGTATTGTCAGTGAATAGTAGCATATTTTGAGACCTAACCTTGTGTACATACTTTTGCATGCACAGAATTTCTCAATTGCTTTTGGTTTTAAAAGTTATATTATTATTAGGGTTTGGAATATTCTCTGTCCCTGATGCCAGTTTATTTCAGGTTCTATTAGTTATATTAGTTATGTGCTCAGCTTTATTGACTGTATAGCTGAGCAGTGTGTGATTGCCCTGCAGGTGGTGCAGTATCTGGCTGGCTGTGGGCTGCAGAGCTGTGTAATGCTGGTGCATAAGGGATACCCAGACATCGGCTGGAACCCTGTGGAGGGGGAGCGCTACCTGGACTTTCTGCGTTTTGCTGTCTTCTGCAATGGTGAAGGCGGAAACATTTTCATTACAGGCAGCTTTATTCATCATTGATAAGTTCTTTGTAACTGTGCTTGTGACGTGTGCAGGGGAGAGCGTGGAAGAGAACGCCAACGTTGTGGTGAGGCTTCTTATTCGCCGGCCTGAATGTTTTGGCCCCGCTCTTCGAGGTGAAGGCGGTGATGGCTTGCTTGCAGCAATGGAGGAAGCCATCAGAATCTCTCAGGATCCTTGCAGAGACGGGCCGTCTCCGGTGTCTGAGAGCAGCAGAACACTGTAAGACAACATGCATTCATGTCTTGTGTTAATAATCATCACAGAAAGCTGTTGGGCGTTAATGCAGCATGCACCTTCTCTCTGGTAGTTACACCAATCTTATCTAACATAAATCTTAGATAAGATTTATGTTAGATAAATCTTATCTAACATAAGATTTCATGTTAGATTTAACATGAAATCTTATGAAAATGACACAACTGGATTCAAACAGAAAAACTTTTACTTTTTACCTGTTTGTGTCTAGAGGTGTCCTCATGCTTGCATAACACCTGTTATGTTATTGCTATAAATCAAAGTATCATTAAGCTACTACTGAGATGAAGAGTAAATGGTGTGATACTGCTGTGCAGCAGTGACATGCTGGATGAAGAGGAGGATGATACCATCCACATGGGCAATGCCATTATGACCTTCTACTCTGCACTTATTGATCTGCTGGGTCGCTGTGCTCCAGAGATGCATGTGAGTGCTTTGAACATGACAGAATATTAAACATGTCAGACTAAAACCTAGATTATTTCATTTCTTTAACCTACTGCCTGTTTATATCAGCTGATCCATGCTGGTAAAGGTGAAGCCCTCCGCATCAGAGCCATTTTAAGGTCTCTGATTCCCATCGACGACCTGGTGGGAGTCATCAGCATCCCCTTCTCCATGCCCAACCTGGCTAAAGGTAGATCCAGCCTCAGCTCATATCAGACAGCAGGAACCATAACTAGCATAAATGAAGATGAGCAAACTCTACTTGGCCTGTGGTTGCTCTGTATTATTGAGCTCACATTTGAAGCATGTTTTTAAAGTATTTCAAAATGTTTTTAGACATGACTTTTTGTGTTCCTGTGCTCTCTCAGATGGGATAGTTGTGGAGCCAGACATGTCAGCAGGTTTCTGTCCAGACCATAAAGCAGCCATGGTCCTTTTCCTGGACCGGGTCTATGGTATAGAAGACCAGAATTTCCTCCTCCACCTTCTTGAGGTTGGATTCCTGCCAGATCTCAGAGCTGCTGCCTCTCTGGACACTGTAAGTCAGCTCTCCCTCCAACTTCCCCTCTGATGCTGGTCAACCTATTACCTTTACATACAGTACATTGGAGTAATATGCTGTAAGAGGGACTTCTTGGATAAAAAGTTACCTGAATCAAAGACATCAATATGAACAAATAAATATTGTGAGTTCTGATTTACTGGAGGTGACCTGTGAAGCATCACAAGGGCCAGTGCTGGGTCCTAAACTGTTTTTTACTGTACATAAATGATGTGTGCAATAAAGTTGTTAGACCACATCTGCACATGAATATGTGGGACCGACTCAAAAACATTTTTAAATGAAAATCTTAACAATTCACACACCAAATATACCTTAATATACACTGATAAACATTCATTTTCATTAATATATGCAGCAGAAACAGTTTCACCTCTACAGTAGAAGCTAGTATCCATAGTTTTTCTTGTTTCTGCTTTCTAGTCAGTGTTGAGGAAAATGAATGCTGCTCATTGGTTGGCTGCCAACAGCATGTCAAGTGCCATTGTGCACAGCTATTCCAGCTGCCCAAGCTGCATTTTCTTACAAATCTGCAAATAGGCAAATTTTCCACAAATAATTTGGAGTTCCTTTGCAGATAGCAGATGCAGATGGCGGGCTTAAAGATCAAAGTCTATGCAGTTAAACAGAAAACTGAATGTTTCCTTCTTACTTTTTAATGATGTTTCACCTCTCATCTTTCAGTGATGGCTGAAATCACATTTTATTCAGTGTAGAGAGGAGGTATTTTCTCAGACTGACTATTAAGGTGTTGGAATGTTTTGAACAACCATGAGATGAAGTCCGACTGCCTTCTGTTTGCTTTGGATGAATCAGCTTTGAGTGGGAAAGAATCCTAACCCAAATACTAAGTAAAAAAAACTCATTGACACTGCAATGCTGCAGCCTCCATAAGATTTTAGTTGTTGTTTTTTACAGTTGAAATAAATTGCTGAAATATTTGATATTAACTTTGAATAATGGTGCATTTGGTCGTCAGATGTACAGCTGATGTACAGTTGATGTAGACTTTTTTTTTTTTTTTTTTAATGTTGCACCACTGACTGTGTTGGCCCTGTTCTCCTGTGCCAGGCTGCCCTCAGTGCCACAGATATGGCTCTGGCCCTCAACAGGTACCTGTGTACAGCGGTGCTGCCCCTCCTGACCAAATGTGCTCCTCTGTTTGCGGGGACCGAGCCGTTCGCCTCTCTGATCGACTCCCTCCTCCACACGGTGTACCGGCTGTCCAAAGGCTGCTGCCTTACCAAAGCTCAGAGGGACGCTATAGAGGAGTGTCTGCTGGCTGTTTGTGGGTAAGCTAATAAGTTCAGTCTTACACTGGCTCTATAGTTGAAGCCATATTTCTTACATTTGTCAGGTTTTAAAGAGACATTTCCTAAAAACGTATAAGTGTGAGAATAAATGGCCACTTTCTGTGTGTCTCCCTGATGTAATGCAGTAAGCTGAGGCCTTCAATGATGCAGCACCTGCTGAGGAGGCTGGTGTTCGACGTTCCCCTGCTGAATGAACACACCAAGATGCCTCTGAAGGTGACAAGCCTCTCTTTTCTCATCCTTACTCCATCCCCAGAAGAAATATGGAGATGGAATAAACCACTGTTTGTGACATTAATGTAGTTTTACTACTATGATGTCATATGGTTAGAAGAAAAGACAAAGTATATTTGATTTTCTATAGTTTCCATAGTTCAGCCACTTTGGCAGAAAATTCAGTTCCACCTCATTGCCTCTTTGTTTAAAACAAACACCACCAGGTTATTGAAGTTGCATTCAAGGATAGGGTGAAGGTGTGCTGTTCGCTAATGAAGCGTGTTACTTTTCCAGCTGCTGACCAATCACTATGAGCGCTGCTGGAAGTATTACTGCCTGTCCGGAGGCTGGGGCAGCTTTGGAGTGGCTTCAGATGAAGAGCTTCACCTCTCCAGGAAACTGTTCTGGGGAATATTTGATGCTCTGTCCTGCAAGGTTTGGCCTGACATTTCATTTTGTTCTTGTTGCCTCACCAAAGCAGCTGTTTTGTAGTTTGTTCTGTTTGTATTAAGCGATAAGAACTGTTTTGTAGACTCTTGTTTTGGAGGCTATATCAAAAACCACTGTATTTATTGGAACAGTTTTCTTTGACTCAACATGTGACAGGCTGCAAGGTATTAAAATGTGCTTCACTGTTTTATGTGGCTCAAACTATACATAAATTTAATGTAATTTGCGCATTGTAAAAAAAAAACATTGGTGATTATTTAAGTCTTCCAAAATAGTTAAGTAAGTTTCTATGACAACATTGAAACTAACCAAGATGCAAGGAAGCTGACATTTTTGTTATTGTTTTATCTCATTTATTTTTCTGAGTATATGTATGTGTGTGAAAAAGGCGAGTAGCTGTGTATTTTGTTTCATGTGAGCCAAAGGAAATGATTCTGTGTTTAGCTGCTCTCAATAACAATGTGTGCTCTTTCTTCTTTCCAAAAACTTCTCCGTTACCAGAGGTTCCTCTAGCCAGGTGGAACAGATGGCTGCTCATTTACTCTAGTTTACACTCACAGGCCACTTTATTAGGTACACCTTGCTACCAGGTTGGTTCCCTTTTACCTTCAGAACTGCCTTACCCCTTCGTGGCATAGATTCAACAAGGTACTGGAAACATTCCTCAGAGAGTCTGGTCCATATTGACATGATAGCATTGAGCAGTTGCTGCGGATTTGTCGGCTGCACATCCATGATGAAATTCTCCCATTCCACCACATCCCAAAGATTCTCTATTGGACTGAGATCTGGTGACTGTGCAGAAACCAGTCTGAGATGTTTGGTGCTTTATGACATGGCACATTATCCTGCTGGAAGTAGCCATCAGAACATGGGTACACTGTGGTCATAAAGGGATGGGTATGGTCAGCAACAAGACTCAGGTAGACTGTGGTATTGATACGATGCTCAATTGGTACTAATGGGCCCAAAGTGTGCCAGGAAAAAATCCTCCACACCATTGCACCACAACTAGTCTGAACCGTTGATACAAGGCAGGATGGATCCATGATTTCATGTTGTTGATGACAAATTCTGACTCTACCATCCGAATGTCGCAGCAGAAATCAAGACTCATCAGACCAGGCAACGTTTTTCGAGTGGTTATTTGAGTTACTGTTGCCGTTCTATCAGATAGAACCAGTCTGGCCATTCTCCTCTGCCATTTGTGCCCTCAGAATTTCCGCTCACTGGGTATTTTCTCTTTTTCGGACCATTCCCTGTAAACCCTATAGATGGTTATGTGTGAAAATCCCAGTTGATCAACAGTTTCTGAAATACTCAGACCAGTCCGTCTAGCAACAACCATGCCATGTCCAAAGTCACTTAAATCACTTTTCTTCCTCATTCTGATGCTCAGTTTGAACTGCAGCAGATCGTCTTGGCCATGTCTACATGTCTAAATGCATTCAGTTGCTGCCATGTGATTGGCTGATTTAACATTTGTGTTAAGAAGCAGTTGGACAAGTGTACCTAATAAAGTGGCCGGTGAGTGTCTCTTGAACTGTCTGAGTTAGTGGAGATATTACACATTGTGCAGGATCTTGGTCAGCTACTGTTTTAAACGTGCAATAGAAATAAACTTGGATTTGGCTCATTGTCTTCATGTGGTTGCTTAGGATGAGGAAATGCTTCAAGGTCAATGATTCAAAGCAACTGACTAGGTTTCCTTTAACTAGTCAGAAAAATAAACAACATTTTTGTTCTTTCTTTGTGGATAAATCTTGTGTTGGGAGAGTTTTTGGGGGTGTCGATGAATGAATGAAGGGGGAAGCAGGAACGACAGCTGAGGCAGAAAGGTGAGCAAAGTAGTGGTGACGCGTCCTCAAAGAAGAAACGGATTGGTGCTTGTGTATATATATATATATATATATACATACATACATATATATAGTATGTACTAACTAACTAAGGAATCCCAGCGACAAACCTCATCTGTAAATAAAACATCAACAATGTCACTAAAGGTCATTTATATAAGCTGTATGAAGTGGTAGCCGCAGCCTGGGATGGACTGCATCTGTGAAGAGCTGAATCCAAACCTGAATGAACATCTGTGTTCCTGTGTTTTAACGATGCAGCGTTATGATCAGGAGCTGTTTAAGCTGGCACTGCCGTGTCTGAGCGCGGTGGCAGGCGCTCTTCCTCCAGACTACATGGAGTCCAACTACATGTCCCTGATGGAGAAACAGTCCTCCATGGATTCAGAGGGAAACTTCAACCCACAACCTGCAGACACCACTAAGTATGTAACAAGACGCCAGCTACTATGTGCTGCTGCATTTACAGTGCTCTCAGAAATGAAACATGTAGCATCACTTCTGCTGAATGTCTGCTGACTGACAAACTGTTGTTTATACATCCTGTTTTTCTCTTTAGTGTAACTGTTCCTGAAAAGCTGGACTATTTTATAACCAGATATGCCGAGCATAACCATGAGAGGTGGTGCATAGAGAAGGTGAGAAGACAAGAAGTCTCAATATGTCCTAAAGTTAGATTTTATCTATTTATTTGAACTATATACTGTACTTTTTCTTTCACTAAAACAGCTAACAGTTCATACACACTGTCATACCAAAACTGTGCACTTTATTAAAAATGTTATTTACACAGCATCACTTATACCCAAGGCAATCCAAAGTATCATACAGGAAAGACAGACTGAAAATAGCAAACCATAAAAGAAAAGAAAAACATGTTATTAAAGCCATTAAAGAAACAAATGTGGAAGCACTTTATTAGTCAGATTGTTTGATCAAAAAGTGCAGAATAGTAACATGTTTTCAGTCCTGATTTACAGGAACCAACAGAAACACATGCAATGTCTTCATCTTTTAGGTTCATTGTTTTCAGTCGCCTTGGTTTCAGAAACGTTGTAGATTGTTTCTCAACAACAAGAACAGGAATGAATGTGGTGGTGTCATAGACAGGGTGGAGTCTCCCCCACCACAACACCAAGGCTGTATGTTTGTAAAGTATTGACACTGAGGTGCAGGATGGGGCTCAGCACAAGTGAGATGTTTACTGCTTTTAGGAGACCAAAGAGAGGTGGTGCACTTTTGTGGCCGAGGGAAAAGGTCAGAGCTTTCAGGCTGAGTACAGTTGATTGTAAATAGAGAATGCTAAATCATCAGAGCTGTGCAGATCCTCTGCTACAGGTGAGAAATCCCCCAACAAGTCCACTGCCTGGCTGAGCTCATGTATCTGCAGACATGGCAACAGAGAAATACAAAATCAGGGTATGCGTAGATTACATGAACAGAGAGTTGTTGTAAAATACCAATAAGTTTGATTCACTTATTTATTTTTTTGTCTACCATCAGTAATATTACCAACAAACCAATATTCTATTCTTGAATGACTTCTTGTTTTTCAGTTTTCCCATGGCTGGACATATGAAGAACACCTGTGTGAGAGCAGTAAGACCCATCCCCTTCTGAAGCCATACAAAGCTCTGTCTGAGAAGGTGCTGCTCGCTTTCCATCTCAAACCAATCATGTCTTTACTGTGAATCTAAAGCAACTGTACAAAAACATCACATTTCAGTTTCACATTCCTTTTATCCTTAAGCTGTTATAAAACTTTGTCAAGTATTTTTAGTTTTTTGATATTTGGTTAGTTTAAGCTGTGATCTATAGCTAGCCTGTAACCTTGCAGGACAAGGAGGCGTACTGCTGGTCTGTCAGAGAATCTCTGAAGACGATGCTGTCGTGGGGCTGGAGCATCGACAGAAACAGAGAGGGAGACACAGCCTCCCTCCACAACAAATCCAGACGGATATCAATGGCCAGCCAGGTAGCCTAGTGGAGCAAGTCATTCATTCATTAAAACATGCTAACCCGGACAGTGTGTGAATGGGAGTGATGATTATGTAGATGATCACAAAGGTCAGAAAAAACACTGTATGAGTCAATGAAGGTCAAAGTCTGTGCAGCACCATTGTTTAAGTTCAAACAATAAAAACATCAAATCATGATAAACCATTTGGTTCAAACCTGCTTGAGTTAAATAACCTTAATGTTATTTGATGATTGTCGACTGAAAAAAGTTTGCATGGATTACACACAGCATTCATTTTTGTGCAAGCCCAGTAGTGAGCAAAATAATGTGCCACAGTTTTTTTGTGTATCATTTCTGCACATGGTCCATGATGTACTTTAAATCATTAAAAGCCTGACAATACGATTACATTATTGCCCATGAAGAGAAACTTCTGACCAGAAGCTTCTGTGGTCAGAAGATTCTGCAGAGTGAGGTTAGTTAGTGTGGTTTGTGACATTCTGCTCCTAATGTTCACAGCTGTCTTTTGAAGGAACTCCAGCTTTCAGCCCAAGACCTGTTGACATGAGCAATGTTACACTGTCCAGAGATATGCAGGTAAATATGTTTTTCTAAATAAACCCTCAAAGTACAAAGCTACAGTAAACGTATCACATGTAGTCACAGGGCTTAAACCTGTGTCTTAAATTAAAAATAAATGTTACAAGATTCACTGGTATTTGCAGTGTAACGCAAACATGATCATCATTTTGTTTTTCCAGTCTATGGCTGAGCTGCTTGCTGAAAATTATCATAATATCTGGGCAAGACAAAAGAAAATGGAGCTGGAAGCTAAAGGTAACAGGCAACACAGCACAGCAAGACCTCCTGATGTTCATATGATGCCTTCTGTTATTTTAGTCTGACATTCATTTACCTTCCTAAATATTATGCATAACTGTCAATGCAATATTCATTTTAGATTTTTTTTTTATATATTCCACCACAGCCAAACAAATAAGAGTCAGTTACTTAGAGTGGTAGTGAGAGAACGCCTCCCCCAAAGTAAAGCTCTGCTGTTTTTAGAAAGACATCCTCCTCGTTTTTTTGCCCCCAGATCTTGTCAGACTGTCAAGAAGGTGCAATGAATAATTTGGATAAAAACTTAGTTCTCTTTGTGTTTTTTATTTTGCTGCTTTAGATGAAATGGTTTAGGGTTTTCTGTGTGTTCGCTCATTGACATCTTCAGGTGGAGGAAGACATCCTCTTCTAGTTCCCTATGACACTCTGACTGCCAAAGAGAAATCCAAAGACCGAGAAAAAGCTCAAGACATTCTCAAGTTTCTCCAGATCAACGGTTACATCGTATCCAGGTAGAAGCACATCCATTCTTCCTTGTAAACTGATTAGAAGCTCAGTGAAGTATAATCATATCTATATAGATTGAATCTTTTTCAGAAAAAATCATCTTTGCTGCATCTTTGGTGTACTTGCATAGTCTAATAATACATTTTGCTGTGCTGTTTGCTGGAAAACCATCTCAGCTTCTTAAACTGTTAAGGACAGACTGTCCATACATAGCCTTTGTTGCTTTCATCTCACTAGTGATGAACTGCAAGTTTAACTAGCCAAAGAAAATATGGAGAATGGATTGATGAGAACAGGTCCCGCTTTGTGCAACAGAAAATGTTTCAAAGAGGTTCTAATTCAGCTTAGAACTTCAGGATCATTTGTAGATCAACTAGGTCAGGAGCACTTCAAACAGCCCCACGTTAAGGTAATACATTAAATCTTACACTTAATATACAAAGTTTTGAAATAGTAATCTTTTGGAGTTCTGAGAAAATTTGCTGCTTTTGTTGTTTTTTGAGACAATTCAGGAAAAGCTGGATTATTGGAACTTCAGTTGTCTGAAACTGCTACTTACTGACACTTCAGCTGACATTTGTTATTTAGATGTTATTTTGCTTTAGAATGCGTCACTGTTGGGTCAATGCATGCTCTACCTCATAGCTCTGGCTGAAATAGAAGAGACATGCTGGACTGTTTGAATCTTCTGTTTCAGAGGAAAGAAGTCTCCAGAGCTGGACACTCCAGCAATCGAGAAGAGGTTTGCCTACACCTTCCTCCAGAAGCTCATCACATATGTAGACCAGGCTCATCAGCATATGATGGAGTTTGGTATGATTCTTCAGTTGTTGCCTACTTATGAAATATCACATGACCCATATCATGAAATGACAGTCTGAACCATGTCATGCAGCTGAACTCCTAAAGCTACAGTCCTGGACATTGTTGTCAAGAGAGACGGGCTTAATTTCTAAAAATATACAATGCATTAGGAATAACTCCCTGTTTAAGTGATTGTTTGATTATTGATATTAACTAACATACTAGCTCTGTGTTATACAGTTGAAACCAGAAAGCCATATGCACTGTAAACATAAGCATCAGTGTTTAACAATAAATCAGGCTGAAAGTATATTTTTTTTAAAAACTAAAATTATTTCTATATCCAACGTACTGGACAAATGAGAGATGAGTTTTTCTAAAGAGTTCTCAATACCTTCTCTAAATTGACAAATTCAGGAAAGTGTTTAATGCATGGAAATGTATGCAGATCTCACAGTTTGTTTCTGTTCTTTTTGTCTTTCAGATGTGGGAGCAAAGCTGAAAGGAGGAAAGATTCCTCATGAACAGCAAATAAAGTTCTTTGGAAAGGTCACACTTCTTTTAGTTTGTTTTCATTCAGTTATGATTTTTATAGTATTTTTACACTTTACTATGTTTCAGAAAGTCCTGATCTCATCCCCACAAGAAATCTGTCAGTTGATGAATTATCAATTATTGACCAATTATCAAATGGAATTATTAAATGTAAAATAATTGTCAGATGCATTTCAAAGAGAAGTTTGAGTTGTAAGTCATTTCTCTTGGAATGTGCAGAAATTCCTTTGTTTCAACCTGCCTTCTTGCTGGTAAATACCACAGTGAGTTTTCAGTCTAAGTTAAACATCTGCTCATCATGTCTTTATTGCTGAATATTTTAGAAAGGTGGATTTGGAGAGAAAATGTATGACGTGATCAAAAGCATTGTGTGTGAGCACTTCTGGTCATCATTTGAGCTAACTGTTTGGGAAAAATAGCAACAATCTGTAATTATGTTTAAAATGATGAGAAAATCTAGGGGGTTTAGAACAGGGGAGGAACAAAAAGATCCTCCAAACCCTAACCCACCCGAGTAATGTTCTTGTTTGATTAATAAATGTATTTACACTGTCTGTGCATCATTTTACCACCAGGTTGTTTTGCCGTTGGTGGATCAGTACTTTAAAAACCACAGGCTGTACTTCCTGTCCACAGCCATTCATCCAATCAGCAGTGGAGGCCATGCCTCAAATAAGGAGAAGGAGATGGTGACCAGGTGAGAACCACAAACCCAGCTAGCTTCAGACTGTGTTGGAGCAGAAGTATGTTTCACACTGAGGAAAGTCTCGCAGCATCTTGTAAATGATCGTCTGTACCTCCAGTCTGCATCGCCACATCTTATCTTTATAGTCTTCCTTTTACTAATTCAACTTTCTCATCCCAATTTTGTGAATCTTTTCAGTCTTTTTTGCAAACTTGGAGTTCTTGTCAGACATAGGATATCCTTGTTCGGTAAGGCTGCTTGATCCCTTGCTCTAAAATGCTTCTGTTACTGTTTTGCCAACAATCTTCTTTTGGTTTGATGGAACTGGTGTGTTGCTGTTTTTCTTGGCATGCCATCACCTTCTAAACCTGCTCAGTTAGAACAAAGCAGGAATCATCTACATATTAGGCGACAACGCAGTTTACTGGATCGTAAATTGTTCCAGTAACTATTGCTATAAATTACAATATTATTGTTTTGAGACTATCTTCAAGCAATATATTGATCATGGCAGAATAATGCAAGTTTGCCCTCTCAAAGACCAATAACCTTTTGTAAAGAACGTTTTAAACTAGAGCTGGAAGAAATTTTATACATCCAAAATAAAACACAATCAAAAGCATTAAATAAAAAGGAAATAAAAAAACACCTTCAGCTGAAACTAAATAGATTATGATATCTATGTAAATCAAATAGCCCTTCAAAAATATGAATCATCATACTGGAAATTATTGAACTCTTTTTTTAATTTACCATGTGGCTAACATTTAATTTTCATACTTTTGTGCAAAACCTTTGGAATCTCTAGGGGTCATTGGCCATATCAATATTAGCACCCATATATGGAGAGATCTCTCTTATGGTGCTAAAGGCCACTAAGGCTGGAAGCAACAACCCCATCAGACCTCTGACAGGCTGGGCTGTCTCAGCTGCTTATTGCGGCTACAGTGCCTTGCTTAGAGGCACTAGATCAGGATGCTGACCACCACTGCTCTGTAGGCTGTTATGAGGATGCTGGTGGTGAACAGTGTTTGTCAGACTGTCAGTGGTGATACTCCACTTGCTGAGGTCTTCACAGGCCTCTGCTGAGAGGACCTTAATGCTAGCTTCTCCATCTGAGCTGCTGCTGCTGCTGAAGGGTCATAAGCTGTACAGGGTGATGATAATCTCCTTTGTTTCATGCAATAAATAGTTTATTCCAATACCGTGGATCTCAGTCTGGAGCCTTACAATCCAGAGACAAATGACAAAAGGGAAAGCTTCTGTGGGTATGATGGGATTACATGCTGAGCTAAAATCACTGTGCAGAATTGCGGTACAGATGATGACTCAGAGACGCTCTGTGATGTGTGCTTTAATGGTTACTGAGGTCAGCTAGACATGATGCCAGTCATTCACCAGGCCAAGGTGACCAAGGTTCCAGGTTTTGTGTGGTTTGTTGTCCAGTCATGATGCTCATGTGTTTTACATGCAGATTCTGCACACCTGAGTTCATGTAGACCAGACACTGTTATTCTGTGTATTCTGACATTTTGGTATTTTTTTTATATTTATGTGGCTCCTGAATGGTACAGCTTGTGCAAGTATTTCATTCTGAGTGCCCTGGTGTAGGATGACTATTTTCCTTCTCTTGACCAACTCTGATTATTCCACTGCAGCCAGCAGACGTGCCATAAACTTTTCTTACTTGTTGGCAAAATCCTTCTTCTCTTTTCTATTTGTTAGCCTTGAGGAAAAAATTTTCATTTAGAGCCAAATCTGTCCCAGCTACTCATGCAGTGGCATAAATTCTTTCCACTTCATCTCTTGCACATCCAAACAGAGGCTGATTCATGCCGGAACTCTCCAAGATACTCAATGGTTTTAGTAAGGAGGTGTGTGAGAATGTAAAACATATTTAGTTAGTTACAATAGTTAAACTGTACAGCTTTAATTATAATAAAAATCCATTTAAAGGTTCACCTTGCAGAACACTACTGATATGGTAATATCTTTATCATGTTCATACAGATGAGCATAAGCATACAGTCAGATCTGCTTGCCGAAGTGTTCTTATTCTTTCTAGCATTTCCCCAATTATCCAGACACCAACATATTCAATCTACTTTCTGTTCAGTGTGTCAGCTGCCCATGCTGCCTTCACTCCACACTCACAGTTCAAGTAAAATAAAAAGTACACTGTCCGTTAGTTCTGGGATCCTAATCCATACATCATCTGGTGTTCATGATTTAGTAGAATCTAAAACCACACCAGATACCTGTGCATCTTTAGTTAGAAAACACTAAAATACAAAAGTATGTTTAGAAAACCCCAAAAAACAAGTACATCCCCAAACCCAATATATAAATACAAAATAGAATTTACAAGGCTTTTACTGTTTTTCACCCAGACTGTGGAAAAACAGTTCCCCACTATCCCACTACATCATCTTTACTCTCATCTGTAGAATTTCAACGTCACTTCATTTCAAAGATGTCCTTAGTAGCTTTATAGCTTTGCATCTAAGGACATCTGTGTTTATATGCATGCTTTCTGTTGTGTGTGTGTTTTATTAAACCATCCACTGTACCCATGGTAAAAACCCATCAGAGCAGTTTTAAGGTCTGTGTCCTAAATTAGGTAGAAGATGGTGACAGCGACCCCTACTGACAGACTGTGGTTCTGGTATTTAGCTCATCATGTGGTTTCTGCTTTGCAGGGAACAATGCAACATCAATCGTCAACTGTCTGCAGATACTAGGACAGAGCCTAGATGCGAGGTACTGTTGTTTTTTGTTAAAAAAAACTTGCAATAATAAATTAATAAACAGCTGTCTTTGCATATTTCACATTGATATAATTTGGCAGTGTACAGCAAAAACTACTTTGATTAATATAATAATATTAATTATAAAGTACACAACTGTTATCTTGAAGGTCCTACTTATGTTTTCCAGTAAAGCCAAGAGGGCCATATACTGGCCCTCCATTTACAATAAAACTAAATGGATGAAATTTATCAAGAGCATCTTTTTAAGCACAGATCTAATATTACACTAACAAGACAACATGAACATAATGACAGTTAATGCATACAAATATAAAAAAGAACTATCATGTTTCCCCAACAATGTATCATGTACAAGTTGTTACGAAAAATTTGAAAGTTTTCGAACTACAAAAGAACTTAAATTACAACATATATTTACATATAATTCATATCCTGCACCTTCACAATATTTTTACTCTTAAATCTACACCTCCAACATCTTATGACAAGTACATTCTGTGAAAACATCTCTACATCTGACCAAAGAAAGCTGCCAAAACTTGGTGCGCAAACTATGGCGCACATTTGGCCCCTGGGCCTTGAGTTTGACACATGCAGTAGAACACATGTCTTATTTGTCAGATTAAAAGTACCTTTTGAAAACAACTTTTAAGCAGTTAATAAACACAGTTTTCATTAAGCCCATATTCCTGGTTTTTAAGTAGTTTTTTATTGATCTGATGTATTCTAATTACAGTGTACATTAAGCATGTAGACTGTAATGTTTCAAACCTGAAACTGTCATGTTTTCATTAGCTGTTAGCAGACAGTCATCATTAAGGGAAAAGTTTCACTTGGTGAAATAAATTAACTTTTCAATAATATTATCTATTAATTGGGTCTGTGTATCCTAACAATAAAGAAAGTAAATGTGAACACATGTAGTTTGAATAGTTTGAGACTGTCAGCTCTCAGACAGTCTCAAATGTAAATTAGTAACATGAGCTTCAGATCCCCAAGTCATGGTTCTTCTGACCATGGCAATAACACCAAACCTATTTCTCTCAGGACAGTAATGAAGACTGGGCTGGAGTCAGTGAAGGCAGCTCTGCGGTCCTACTTTGATAGTGTGGCAGAAGATTTGGAGAAAACTCAGGAGAACCTGAAGCTGGGCCAGTTCACCCACTCCAGAGAACAACCACGTGGCGTCACTCAGATCATCAACTACACCACCTTCGCCCTGCTGCCGGTGCTCTCCTCCCTGTTTGAGCACATCGGGCAGAACATGTTTGGAGAGGACCTCATGTGTGCGTAACTACATGAGTTTGACTATATTTGTTCTCCAAGCAGAATGCTCATGTTTCCAAAATGCTTGTCTCTCATGTTCCAGTGGATGAAGTCCAGGTGTCCTGCTACAGAATACTGAATAGTCTCTACTTCCTGGGAACCAACAAAAGTATCTATGTGGAGAGGTACTGAATATCCTACACTTCTCAGCCTCCATTAATAATCAGCTTACATTTAGTGATACATCCCACACATTATTTTGTGTCCTTGTTCATAGACAAACATTCTGAAAGCACAATATCCCTTGTTCTGCAAAAATATGAAAGTCAAGCTTTGTCTTAGTATAATGCGTTTCTTGTATGATACATCATGCAAGTAGGATCATTGGTGACAAGTAAAGTACAGAAGTGCCTCAATGGGTGGCTCATTGCTGCTTGTGATCTTCACTTTGCAGCCAAACATCTAGAAGATATTTGTTGCTTTGGTATAGCAACAGTTTAACAGCCTCTGAGAAAGTCTCAGTTGTTATGATCCATTTAATGTTGTAGCTGTGGTACTTCATCTGTTACCTTTGACTAAAGATGTAGCCATAGGTATCCAGTTTGCTTTGGCTTATTTAGTAAATGAGGGAACGGTCCCAGCCCCGCCCTGACACGTCGTCCTGCCTCTGCCTGGCTGGGCTGGCTGGGATGTACCTCCTCTGCCTCTAGTTGTGCTAGTGAATTACCTCAGATACAGGGTCAGTAGTTAGCTTTAGTCAACTCAAATACTTTTTTACAATCTTCTCATATATCCTCTTTATTTACCCTCTGTCACATGATCTAACTTCACCGCTTCCTCTCCTGTTTCCATGCACATCAGACAGCGGCCAGCTTTAGGAAAGTGTTTAGCTGCCTTCTCAGCAGCCTTCCCTGTCGCCTTCCTGGAGCCACAGCTCAACAAGTTTAACAGCTTCTCCATTTACAACAACAAAGCAAGCAAAGACAGAACAGGTACTCTTTTTCACATTCAGCAGCCTTATTTAATGACAACAGTCAAATCAATTCAACTCAACATCTTTTATGCATCTTTTATTTTACATAAAATCACCGCCCAACTTGGTTTATTGAAGACCTTTATGAACTGGGAATTAAACATTTAACAATATGATGAGGATGGAAGGTATAACAACATCTTTTTGTTGTAAAAGTACCAACATAAATCAGAAATAAACATTTTACTTAGTGATGTACATCTTACTGCTGGCAAAGCAACATAGTTTAATCTATAACTTACATTCTGTAGATTCTTCTGGATTATAATTGAGTGGCCACGAGCAGTGGAGAGAGACTTACACAGTATCACAAATGACATCAGCTAATTTCACCCTTCTGTCTGTCAGAGGTAATGTAAGCAAGACTGCTGGCAGATTGGGAAACTGTAGAAATCCACATCAAAAACCCAACAAAGATCAAACTAAATAAGGCAGAGAGTGCATGTTCTGGAAGGGCATTATGAAGTCACTGGTGGAACATTTTTATTTGTGCCACTAGAGGGAAAGGAAAAACAAACCCAGGACAGCTACATGGAGGCCTGTTAGCTGCTGTGCCTGGGGCCCCTGATAGTATGACGAGCCTTAATAACAACAACAAGGCTAATTAATGGAACAGGCAACACAACTCAGAGCCTACAGTGACCACCACAAAACCAAACAAGAGAAAAACCCAGACTTTGTTTCTCTGTATTAGATTTCTGCATCACTTTGTGACACATTGTTATACTTTTCTGCTTTCAGCTTTGGGTCTGCCAGGGCCAGTTGGAGAGGTGTGTCGTTTGGTTCCAAACCTCGAAAAGTCTCTGGAAGAGATCATGGAGCTGGCTGAGTCTGGCATGAAGTATACTCAGATGCCTCATGTAATGGAGGTGAAACACTCATTTTTCAACTTTACTCATTATCATCAAGAAGGTCTGCTTCCTCAGGGCGAATCATGTTTCCATTTCTTGGTAGCTCAGTCCAGAGAGGTACTACCCTGCAAACTTCAGATGCATCCCTTCTCCTGAATAAAATGAATAGCTTGTTAGCAGGCCTCAGGAAACTGATTGACTGCAGATGAGGGAATTCAGGCGATCATTCTGGTGTGTTAGAGTTGGGGTGCATGTGAATGCAGCAGGATGGTAGGTCTGGATTGGACCTGGACACCTCTCCCCTGCCTGTCTGTTGTCTCCATGTGTTCTGAGGATGAGCTTATGTTGCCTCTGTTACACGCCTGACTTTCCTAACAAGGTAGGCAGATCTATACATCGACTCAGTTGGATAGTGAGGTGATGCTGACACAAGTTTGGACAACCAATCAGTAATTAACACTGGGAAGTCTCAGAAATCATTTCCAAAGAGGAAAAACAAGAAGGCGAAAGAGGATTTACATTTGAAGCATTTCCTGGACTAACAAAATAATTGCCGCACTGTTGGTTCAGCAATATTGTTTTGAGAAAAATAGTATGTAGAGACTTCCAACACAGATCTTATACATTCTGCTCACTCCAGGCTTTTCCTGTCATCCTGCACTGCTGGCTTTATTCTACAAAGATGCAGACAGTAAACAATAATTCCAGAGAAACCTAGGAGAGAACATGCTTCACAGAAAAAAAGCTTTTTGCCCTTATCTCAGAGGCTAACACAGACTCTAGCAACAATGACCAAAGTGATCCCAAGGGGAATATCCCAAGTTGCTACCTGGTGAGGTTATGCATTATGTGTGGGACCGCAGTAGTTCAGGAAGTAGGTGTTTTCCCATAACCACTGAGTGGTCGGTTCAAATCCCCACTCCTTGAATCTCAGTCACTTTGCAGATATGTCAGTGGGCAAGACACATCAGGCCCCAGTGGAGGACAGTCTTAGTGCTCTTAGTCTGCCCCAAAAACAGCTGAATAGAATAGAAACATCCTTTATTGTTTTACAGTGGAGATATTTAGGTGTTATTGCAGCATAGGGACAGGCAGGTTCAAACATATCTGAATCAATGAATGTATCAGCAACAAGGCAGTTCAAAGTGTTTTACATCATAAACATACAAAAATAACATGATAAAATAAAACATCATACAGTCACCAATTGAAAAACCAATAACAAACATTACATTTTATCAAGTGCCAAAATGTCAAGTGATCATCAATACACATCAACCATGTGTACTGATGATCATCAAAATCATCAATACACATCATGACGCATAAGTGCATGGATGAGTTTCTCTAGATCTTGCTGAGACATTAGTCCTTTAATCCTGGAAATGTTCTTCAGGTGATAGAAGGCTGACTGTGTAACGGGCCAGACTTTCTTGTAATGGGCCAGACATTGTCTATGGCCCGATAAAGCATCAGTATGTGTGTGTCCTTTTCATGTAGGTAGTGTTACCCATGTTGTGCAGCTATATGTCACACTGGTGGGAGCATGGACCAGAAAGCAATCCTGACGAGGATGACAGCTGCTGCACATCTGTTACCTCGGAGCACATGAATACACTGCTGGGAAACATTCTGAAAATCATCTACAACAACCTGGGAATCGACGAGGGGGCCTGGATGAAAAGACTGGCTGGTAAATCAGCACAAACAATGCTTGAAGCAGAGACAGTATATTTAAATGGACTGTAGATTCTTATTCCCTACAACTTTCGCCTTATGGTTATATTTTACTGCAGAGGTAAATCAGTCAAGTTAAGACACATATAGCTACCTTTAACTCTGTTCTGACTAATTTAAAGGCCTCACAGGTAACAGGTAGCAGATGTCTTTGAATTGATGTACTTTTTATTTTATGCTT
This sequence comes from Xiphophorus hellerii, assembly GCF_003331165.1. Taxonomy (NCBI): domain Eukaryota; kingdom Metazoa; phylum Chordata; class Actinopteri; order Cyprinodontiformes; family Poeciliidae; genus Xiphophorus; species Xiphophorus hellerii. Next base: position 25,188,743 of record NC_045681.1, read on the forward strand.
ACTTGCAAATGTCTTTCTCTATACCTGTCCTCAAGTCTTTTCCCAGCCAATCATCAGCAAAGCTAAAGCCCAACTATTACAGACACACTTCCTGCCACTTATGGATAAACTCAAAAAGGTAAATCTCTTTTTCACCTTGTTGTTTTGTGCTCTGGTGATGTGCTACAAAGCTCATTTACAAAGTAAAGGTTCTGTTGCCACTGGCAACAAAACAGAGTCACTATGTTGGGGGAAAAAAAGGAAAACTTATTGACATGATGAAACTACAGACTGGCCACTGAAAAAAAGGTAGAACCCAGCTTTCACCAGTCATTCAGAATAAGGCTGTTAGAAAAAATGAAGGTATTTCAGGCACCAAATGGTTCTGTCTACCATGGAATATTTTGTCGATTCAGTGTGTCACTTCTTCTCTTTCATCTTTACATTTCAAATGCTAAAAATGTTAAAGTGTCAAAACCACTTATATGATTTAAAAAGATGAACTACTGTGCTTTCATTCTGTGAACATGAAAACTTTAATTATAAATATTTTTCACAGAATACCATAAATACAGTTTCGCCTTTGACTAGATTATTTGAACATTCAGTGATTTAGAGGTGACAGATGTCCATCTTCAACGCTTCACTGTTGGATCCTTCCTCCCCAGAAACCTTGGAGTCATCGTTGCTTCCTGAACTTTGTGGCTCAAATAAATCTGGTTGCAGTCCTTCAGTAGAACTAGCTCCCTCTTCGCCATCACTACATCCAGCTACTTCCCCCAAAACTGCAGATAAATCACTCAAATCTCTGAAATCCTCACAACTTCCTCCATTTCTGTGTATTCAGCCTTAGTTGTTTATGGTTTGATTTATCCTGATTACGATACAATATGGCGCCGTTGTTTGACCCAGTTACTACAAAAATAGCTACACTGTATTTATAGTAGTCTGTTAGAAATATTTACTTCTAAACGTTTTTGTGTACACAGAATGAAAACACAATAGTTTAATGTGTCAGACACACTTTAACATTCCAGCATCCATTGGGAGACATTACTAAATCACACCATACTTACACAATGTGTCAAAATAAAACAAAAATGTTTTCAACAATTAGTTTTTTATTATCCTTCATTGTTAAAATGAAAACCTATTATAAATTGAATGAATTACCCAGCATTACATACAGTAAAAGGAAGTTTAGCAAAATAAATATTTAAATTAAGAAAGCTTAAACCCTCTAATCGCTAAAGTTTTACATTTTCTTTTTCTCATTTCTTCCAGTCTTACTGATATACAGATGAAAGCCAACTATAATAGAAGACGTTACTGTAAAATGTTCATAGTACACTTACTTACATAAAAAAGTCTAAACTTAAACTAAAGAGCCTTCATATTGAAAAATAAAAAAATTTTGCTCCAGATGTTTGATTTGAACCTTTTCGTTTTCCTTGCTGTGAGTTGTCTTGGTATGAAGTGTAAATAACCATCAACACTAAGACTTACTAAAACATTTATTAGAATCTTAATACAAGGATGACAGCTGTTATACATCAAAACCGCATTGAGTTAGATGATAGTGAGTGAGCAGCAACAGAGAACTGAACATGTGAACATGACTTTATCTTTTTCCATCCTCATCTTATTTGATGAGAAGCTCACAGTTCTAATTAAGGAAGCAATAAAAAGAAAAGATGGACAGATGTGACTTTGAAAAAGAACCTCTGTCTGCTAGAAATGAACTTTTCCAGTAGACTGTTGAATCATGCTGCAGGGTTTTTTTAAACTTCTGTTGGATATTGATACTGAAACACACTGTAAACACTCTGTCTCTGTGTAAGACTGCACCGATCTGTTCCTGTGTTCTGTAGAAAGCTGCAGTGGTTCTGATGGATGAGGAGCAGAGCAGGGCTGAAGGGAGAGGTGAGATGTCTGAGACAGAGCTCCTCATCATGGATCAGTTTACCATACTGGTCAGAGACCTGTATGCCTTCTACCCCCTGCTCATACGATTTGTGGACTACAACAGGTACAGTGTTGTTGTGTAACACTGTGGAAATGTGTGTCCTTGCATCCAATGCGTGTTTGTTTCACCAACTGATCTATGACCGAGTGGAAGTAATTGCTACTTTAAAGCTAAATAGCTAAAGCTAGAACATTTTTGTCAACATATCAATTATGTCCTAGTAATCTTAGTGGTAGGACACTTAATGGAGTGAAGCATGTCACTGAGCTGCCTGATGTATAAATCTGTACTACAGAGGAAGATGGCTAAAAGAGTCCAACCCAGAGGCAGAAGAGCTGTTCAGAATGGTGGCTGAAGTTTTCATATTTTGGGCCAAGTCTCATGTAAGAATCTTACTTTTCCAGAGTAACTTTGTATTTTTTTAAACACAATGACAGACATTTTAATATTAATAACTAGCACACTGCAGCAATTTCAGTAACCAAGTGGTCACAAGAGCACAGTGTAGGTTTTAGATGTGGGCCATGTGGTAGAAGGAGGATGCACCAGCACCTGATAAAAAATACAAATATTCAGTTAAATGTAGAGTCTGATTGTCTCATTTTAATTGGTTGGTTTGGCAGCAGAAGGAGGGGCTTGTAAAGTATGCCATTTGTGTAAGAACTGCCAATGCAAGTACATGCAAATGATGCATTATTAACACTGTGATCTCCTAATAACACATATTTTATTTGTACTAATATGAATATCTGGATGTGGCTGTATGTCATGAACCTGGTCAGGAGTGCAATGAACTCAACAGTGATTCAACTGGAGGACTCCGGCTTTCTTACTGTTCTATCATCTCAAAGGCAGTGGTGGTTCAGTGAGACACGGTTCAGAGAATGCAGTACATCAGTGTGACTCCGAGTTGTTTTGTCATCTATCTGTAGAACTTCAAGAGAGAAGAGCAGAATTTTGTGGTCCAGAATGAAATCAACAACATGTCATTCCTTATCTCCGACACCAAGTGCAAGATGTCAAAGGTACGACACACAGACACGTTCAAAAGGAATAAAGCGGCAAACAATTACTGACAAAAAGTGCAATATCAAATGAATAATAATCTACAGTATGTTAATAAGTACTGTCTTATCAAGATAATTTGGAGGTATGTTAAAGAAAGCATATGTATCCCTTTTCATTTGATTGGGCTTCAGGGTATAGTTTCAGACCAGGAGAGGAAGAAAATGAAGAGGAAGGGTGATCGATACTCAACTCAGACCAGTTTGATCGTGGCCACGCTAAAACGCCTGCTGCCTGTGGGACTGAACATCTGTGCTCCAGGAGAACAGGAGCTCATCGCCCTGGCTAAGAACCGATTCACACAGGTAGCAGGATGGCACAGACAGACACACAGATGTACGTAGTTTGAATAGTTCACAACAAGCTGAACCTGAGAGGCTGGTTCAGGGAGATTGGGTCAGGTAACTTTCAAAGCTGCTCTGCACCCTTACAAAAAAATCCCATGAAAATCACATGTGAAGTTCACATGTGATTTTCATGGGATTTTTTTTATAAGGGCATGCACCTGTGATTTGGGATTTCTTTTCAACTGCTGCATTTTCACCTCAAACAGACTACATGGTTTGTACCTAGGGGTGCACCGATTTATCAGTGCCAATTTTCTTAATTTTGGGGGATCTGTGATCGGCCGATTTTTACATATGAAGCCGATCTTATCCACCGATCTTATCTAGCTTGGCAAAGGTCTAAGAATCAACCACTGTCCTCTTTTGCTCAGAAAAGAGAAAGGTTTGACTGACAGGCCGGGGATTCAAGTTATGTCTGCATGTTTACAATTAACAATAGTGACCCCACTGTTGCCAACTCAACAACTTTCTTGCTATATTGAGCAACATTTCAGACAAAAAAATTGGTATTGGCAAAAATCGGAATTGGCAGTGTAAGCTTTTTAAAAGATTGGTAATCTGTAATCGGCAATCGGCCAGAAAACTGCAATCGGTGCACCCCTAATTGTACCAAAATGAGACAAAAATCCATGTTTGTAGTTAGCAGTTAGAAAGTGAAATGTCTCTTTATATTGTTGCATTTTTTTTTGCTAAAGTCCCAATACATTAAAACAAACACACTTCTCCTCTCATAGGAAAAATCTACCTTAAAATACAATATGAAGAGTTTCCATTCACATTCCTCATATCTTGCTTCTATATTTTGGGGGATCCAAAATGCTGCTAGTTTCCCGTCATAGCTGTGTGGTTAGTCTGAAAGACTGTGTACAAGACTAGTTTTGGATAAAAATGGAAAAAATTTTCGTTTGTCAACAGAAAGACACAGAGGATGAGGTTCGAGAGATCATCAGGAACAATCTCCATTTACAAGGGAAGGTAAAAATGATTTTCTTTTGTCATTGTAACAAATCGTCATTAGATTGTTAAAGGAAAATCTGTTGAAATTAACATTTTGTCTGTTCCTATATGGTATCAAGTGTGTGCATGTGTATTTTACAATTTGAGTGATTTTCCAATGGAAGTTCTCTTTCTATGTGTAACTTGTGCAGCTGGAGGATCCAGCAATTCGCTGGCAGATGGCTTTGTACAGAGACCTGCCCTACCACTATGAGGACACATCTGACCCAGAAAAGACTGTGAAAAGAGTCCTGGACATTGCTCATGTCCTCTTCCACCTAGACCAGGTCTTAATAATAGGACTACATGCTTCTGAACACATTCTAACCCTTCTGTATAACAATAAGTATTGGTGGTTGTTTGATACTGAGTCCGCCTCTTTGTGTTTCAGGTAGAGCATCCTCAGCGCAGCAAGAAAGCTGTATGGCACAAACTGCTGTCCAAGCAAAGAAAGCGAGCCGTAGTTGCTTGTTTCAGGATGGCACCCCTCTATAACCTGCCGAGGTATGATCTGCACTGTCCCACTCATCAAATGGGGACAATTAGAAGAAACAAAAGCCCAACACTGCTGAAAATAACCTTCCTACCCACCCTGGATACGTTCAGCATTTACTGAACAAGATTTAACTATTCTTACTAAAATAAAGACATGATGCTGTCACAGTGTGTTGTGGTTGAGTCGGACCCAAATGCAGAGATGCAGAGGGAGCAAGTAGATGATAAAAGCTTAATGAAAATGATGAACAGTATTTACAAAAATCACAGGGAATGCAGGGAGCCAGAGCAGGTCAAAAACAGGAACAAAAAGCAAACAGGGTAACAACGGGGAAGTAAATGGGATATAACAGGAAGAACCAGCAAGGAGAAACAGAATGAGTTGTATATACTGGGGAGGTTGATTACTGAACAGGAGCCAGATGGCTGATTAGAAACAGGTTGCAGGTCTGAGGGGAGAGAGCAGAAGGCAGGCTGAAGAGAGAGAGAGAGAGAATGGGACAGGGGGGCGAGGGAGAGTGCATAATCTGGGTAACTAGGATAGGATATGAATCTAACGCTAACAAAGAACTAGACATGAAGAACCTAATAAAACTAAAGTAACTAAAGGACTGAACAAGGGTAAAACAGAAACAAAGCTGATCTGCACTGCAGACTAGAAAATGAATCTAACACAAATGAAACACTAAACATAACAAACATAATAATACTAGAATAACCTAATGAAAGGACTGAAGCAAAGAAAAACAGGAACACTGCTGATCTAATCAAAGAATATAAACTAAGGAACACAGAAATAAGAAACAAACCCGAAACAACTCAAGATCCTGATGGACGCTTCTTATTATTGCTTGTTTTTAGATAGAAATAAATGGACAAATGGATGGAATTTATTGTACACGACACATATTTTACAAACATAAAAGTACTTTTTGTCTTTAAACTAGGCACAGAGCTGTGAACTTGTTCTTGCAAGGCTATGAGAAGTCCTGGATCGAGGCAGAAGAGCATTATTTTGAAGACAAACTCATCGAGGACCTTGCTGTAAGATATTGTGCATTCAAAGTTAAGCAAGTAGGAATATTTTTATCCCAACAAAAAAGTCACACTTTTGAATCATAAATCTAAACTTTACTCAGTAGTTTGTCCAATGTGTGTAAAATGGTCTGATTGCAGAAAGCAGGTGAACGAGAGCCATCTGAAGAAGAGGAGGGCATAAAACACATCGATCCTCTCCATCAACTTATCCAGCTCTTCAGCAGAACAGCCCTCACCGAGAAATGGTGGGTTTAAAATTCATATAGCCTTTTTACTAAATCAAACATTATTAGATATTTTTGTTTTTGTTTTAAACCAATCCAACTGTGCTGCTTGAAGAAAAATATTAGGTTTTAGAATCCATTAAAAAATTGTATGTTTTGGTGGTTTAGTGTGACAAACTTCTTCAAAAAACTTTACACCTCAGAGTTTGTCTCTCCTAATGAAGCCATATCAAATTTTCTTGATAAAATTGATCTTCCATCCTTATTGGGGCCACATTGGGACAGAAGAAATTCTAAAGGTAATAAACACTCTACAGAACAGAAAAGCCCCAGACCCGGATGGGTAGAACCTGAATTCTGTAAAATGTTAAAGATCTCTCTAAAAGTCCCTTTATTAAAAATGGATCTTTATTCAAAAATGACAGGTTTCTTACCAATGTCGTTATGTACAGCTAATATATCATTGATTCTTGAAAAAAGATAAACCCCCACAAATGTGGTTCTTATTGCCCAATTAGTCTAATCAATGTTGACAGCAAAATTTTTTCCAAGATTCTGGCAAAAACACTTGAGAATTTTCTGCCCCTCTCAGTTAAATCTGAACAGACTGGCTTTGTTAAAAATAGAACATCTTACAAACATGAGAAAATTACTTAACATCATTCAGTATTCTACAGTAAAGAAGACACAAGGGCTTATTATTAGACACAGAGACTCTATTGTGTAGAGTGGCCTTGTTTATTTGAGGTCTTGGAGAAATTTGGATTAGGAGAGGCCTTTATAAACTTTGTTAAACTTATTATATACCTTTCTCTTAAGGCCTGTGTGCTGATTAATGCCTCTAGCTCTTTAGAATTTTAATTGTAAAGATCTACCTGACAAAGAGACCCTTTGTTTTATATGCTGATGATGTACTTCTCTTCATCTTAAACCCAGAAACATCCTTACCAGTGTTAATGTCTATTATAAAGGATTTTGGTTCACTGTCAGTCTGCAAAATTAACTTGGATAAATTGTGAGCAATGCCAATTGGCTTTAACGATAAAACCTCCTATCCATCTGTCTCCCCTTTTTCTTGATCTGATTCAGGATTTGAATATCTGGGGATTGATATTAAGCCTAATGTCTGGGGACTGCTGAGAACTAAAATGGCTAAAGTACAAAAAGAAACTAAAAGAGATTTTACAAGATGGATGAATCTGCCAGTTTCATGGAGAGGGAGAATAAGTCCCAAAGATGAACATCCTGCCAAGATTACTTTACCCAATGCAGTTGCTACCACTCTGTATTTCTAAGAAGATAGCTAAAGAGATTGAAGGGGATTCTGTATGAGAACTTTGCAGCTGAAAAGTCCTTCGCTAACATTAGACATTATAACTATACTTGTCATGGCAAAATCATTAATGAGTGGCTTCACAATTATTTTAAAGGCCAGGAAGCACCTTTCGAGAAGTGGGCATGTAGTCCCTGTAATTTATTAGGAGAACTTAGAAGCATGAAGAAATCCCATTTGAAGAGGGAGGATAATCCAATTATGCAAAATACAGTGAAAAGTTGGCAAGATATGAACAATTATATTGGTAGGAACGATTCTCTTACCTATGATACACCAATTATCAACAGTAAAGACTTCCTCCCAGGGGTGAATTCAGCAGTATTTGGAAACTGGCACAAAAAAGGTATCAAAACAATAGAAGATGTATTTGGTAATAATAACATATTGATGACCTTTGCCCAGCTTCAAAATAAATTTGGCCTCCGATCCAAGGATTTCTATGACTACCTTCAAATTTATCACTTTGTAACATTTGGTATTAGGGTGTTGCAGGACCCCTGCACACTTCCAGGGCTAATAGAAAAAATTCTTATCAAGTTTACCATAACTAGAGGTTTTAGTTTGAGATTCTACAATGTCTTACAAGTAAGTGTTCAGTAAGTGTTTTTCTTTTAAGCTAATCACACATCAGTTTGTATTCTAGCCACACCAACTCTGTGTTGTTTTCATTGTTTTTGAAAATAAATAAAAAAATTGTTACACAAAAAATTATTTAATGTTTATAAAGTCAGTTAAGCAACTTTCAACCTCTTACACACAAGGTTTTCTCAAAAATAAACCCTGACCTGTTTGGCAAATAAAAACTGTTCACTGGTCTGTTTTCTCAGTGACATCATTCTGTTCTCTCTGCACGTGGGTGTGTGTGTTATATGTTGCAGTAAGCTGGATGAAGATAACCTTTACATGGCGTATGCTGACATCATGGCAAAGGTATCTGACAGAAGCTGTAATCCTGAATCCACACTTAATTTCGGTTCTTTTATGAGAAATTTTATATTGGTAATTTAACTTGGACTGTGTCACCTGTCTCTATAACACTCCCTTCTCCCAGAGTTGTCACGATGAAGAGGATGAAGAAGGAGAAGTTAAAAGCTTTGAAGTAGGTGATCACTCACTAATTGTGCCCTTCGCTGTCCTTGGGTAATTCAGGAACATTTGAATATCCTAGCTCTCACCAGAAAACTGTCCTGCTTGATTGAAATAGGAGAAGGAGATGGAGAAGCAAAAGCTGCTGTATCAGCAGGCCCGACTGCACGACCGCGGAGCTGCAGAGATGGTCCTTCAAACCATCAGCGCCAGCAAAGGTGAGCTTCACATAGAAGGTCCCCAAATAACGGTGAGTGAGAATAACCATAAGAGAGACAAGCTGCCCTTTCCAGACTATCAGTGATTAAAACACTCATGATATGGAACTGTCTGAATACTGAAAAAATCATAAAAGATTGTGATTATTCTGTAAACAAACTTTTTGTAGTTCTCACCCCAACCTTAAAACTGCAGTGTTACCTTTTCTAAAAAATAAAAAAAAAATAAATAAATAAAAAAAAAAAATATATATATATATATATATATATATACATATATATATATATATATATATATATATACATTATATACAGTATATATACAGTGTATATATATACATATATATATATATATTTACATACATGTCATGATATGATGAAGCTGTCACCATGTCATGACAGGATGGTATGACATGGTAAAAACATTGAGCTCTCTGCCTTAACCCAGTGTTATTTAGAAACAACCAATCAGAGCCAGGAGGCGGGTCTTAGCACCGTCAGTCACAATCTCATGTGGCGCTGCTCATCCTTCCTCTTCCCTCTTGATCTGTGCTACAATGCTGCTAGCATAGCCTGTTGTGAATGCTCAGGCTAATTAGCATGGTCACCGATGACAGTGAAGACAAGAAGAAAGTTTTTCCTGTAGCGGTGAGTTTTTTCTCTGCCAATAGGATATACATTGTTCAACAAGTTTGACTGATGGCGCTAAGACAGAGCGCTAAGATTCTTAAGACAGCGATGGCAGGCAGCACAGGGAGAAGATGGAGGAGAGCAATCTTTTCACTGATTATCTGTCTCATAAACTGTCATGACATGGTGATAAGCATTTTGGAAAATGGATGGATTTAAATATGTCTATGTTTGTGCCCTGAATAAGAAATACTCATATAAAAGGGGGCAGAAAACCCTTGTTTTTCCCCTTTCATCCTTTTTTGCATATTTCTTACATATATAGAAATATTTAGTCATAATTGACTTTGTGACAACCACGTGGCTTTTACTCTACTCATTTACTATAGTTGAATAATTCCTGATGGAAAATAAGTGTATGCAAACTAATGGGCATGTTTTGTATGGGATCTAGGTGTTATGGGCCCTATGGTTGCATCCACTCTGAAACTGGGTATAGCCATTCTCAATGGAGGAAACTCAACTGTACAACAGGTAACTACTAATGTGTAGACCTATGCATACATACATTCCATTTGATCCTAGTTACCAATCAATACAGTATGCTGAATTAATTATTCATAGTTTAAAAAGTTTCTATCTAAGGAAACCCAACAGATTGAATTGAGTCATTGACTTGCAGCATTCACTCCTCCTGGACTAGCATGTAGAGACAATCACTTGCTTTGCATGGCTGACTTTACAGCAATACCATTCATCCATGTAGAGACAGTGGGCAGGAAAAACTCCCCTTTAACAAGAAGAAAACCCCAGCAGAACAAGAACCTGGCTCAGTACAAGCGGTCATCTGCCACGACCAACTGGAGGTTTAAGAAGACAGAGATAAAATATATACAAAATGACTCCTGGTTTTTGTGGGGATTGAAGTCCCCAACTGCCTTCAAATAGCTCAAATACTTGACAAGAATCTTAAGGCCCCATCTAAAACACTTATACCTGCCATTTTATTAGTTCAAACACCATCAATATCCTGGAAACAGTCTCTTCACAACCATGGAAGCTAACATCCATAGTCTTCCTTATCTCTTCTTTTGGTGATGCAGCAAATCAGCACCAAGGAAAATGAATGATGCACCTAGATTGTCAACTAAGTAGTGTTGCACCAGGTATCTGCAAATAATTTGGAGTTAGGCTTCACAGAATCTATTAATAGCTGATTCTGAAAATATTGAACAACAAATAGGTGACGATCCACTGTAAACAAGTCAGAAAGATAAACATGTTATTGTCATGATCTGTGTTTTCTGTGTTCATTTAGAGTTTTTTGTGTCCTTGCGTCTCTTCGTTGTCCTGTCCTCCCCTTGATTGTTCCCAGGTGTGTCTCGTCTCTGTGATTACCCTCCCGTGTATTTAACTCCACCTGTGTTCTTTGTTCCTCGTCGGGTCCTCGTCTAATGTGCGTTCGTGTTGTTCCGTGTCCATTCCTTTGTACGGTTGCTACCGGTGTCGAGCCCTGGTTTCCGCTCGGCCGTGCTGCCCGTTATTTTGGACTGTGTTATTCTGGACATTCATCATTAAATCCATTAATTTATCCTACCTGGGTCTACAGCGTCTGCCTCACCAACCCTCACCACACCTCATGACAGAAGGACCCGAACAAGAACGAGGTGAGGTCGCGGCGCTCATGGCCCAAAATAACCGTGAGGAATGGATCCAGCAGCAGTTGGAGTTGGCGCAAAAGGATCTGTACAAGGACGTAGAGATCCTGCCCTCTCCACTGCTGCTGGAGGAAGAGGGACTGGAGTCGGACTATGATAAATTAAAGAACCAGATTCACACCCCGACAGCCACCACCCACGCTACATCGTCGCTACCTACAAACATTTTTGAGTTAACTTCCGAGGAGGATTTTTGTTTTCTTTTCGAGCAGTTCAGAAAGGATTCATTTGTGTTAGAGATCGTGTTTGAACTTTATGACGAGTTCGTGCGGAGAAAACAATCCGTTCCAGCCTTCCTTCCAGCGTCCACTCCAGCTCCCATCACACCAGTACCACCTTCAGATCCAGCTCCGGGACCGGCACCTCCAGCCGGCGCACCCGAGGCCGTTTCTGCCGGCGTTCCAGCCGGCGCACCCGAGGCCGTTTCTGCCGGCGTTCCAGCCGGCGCACCCGAGGCCGAATCAGCCGGCGTTCCAGCCGGCGCACCCGAGGCCGAATCAGCCGGCGTTCCAGCCGGCGCACCCGAGGCCGAATCAGCCGGCGTTCCAGCCGGCGCACCCGAGGCCGAATCAGCCGGCGTTCCAGCCGGCGCACCCGAGACTGAGACTCCCTGTGTTCCTACCGAGACTCCCTGTGTTCTGACTCAGACTCTCTGCGTTCCTTCCGAGACTCCCTGTGTTCTGACTCAGACTCTCTGCGTTCCTCCTGAGACCCTGACCTTCTGCGTTCCTCCTGAGACCCTGACCTTCTGCGTTCCTCCTGAGACCCTGACCTCCTGCGTTCCTCCTGAGACCCTGACCTCCAGCGTTCCACCCGAGACCCTGACCTCCAGCGTTCCACCCGAGACCCTGACCTCCAGCGTTCCACCCGAGACCCTGACCTCCAGCGTTCCACCCGAGACCCTGACCTCCAGCGTTCCACCCGAGACCCTGACCCCCAGCGTTCCTCCAGAGACTCTGACCCCCAGCGTTCCTCCAGAGACCGAGACCCCCAGTGTTCCGACCGAGACCCAGTCCCTATCCGTTCTGACCGAGACCCCCAGTGTTCCACCCGAGACCGAGACCCCCAGTGTTCCACCCGAGACCGAGACCCCCAGTGTTCCACCCGAGACCGAGACCCCCTGTGCTCCGACCGAGACCCTGCCTCGGGGGGCTCGTCGTCGCCGTCTGTGGGCGGCCCCCGGGACTCATCATCGCCGCCTCCAGCGCCGCGGACGGCCGCCGGACCGCCTCCGTGGTTCCCGCCTCCAGCGCCGCGGACGGCCGCCGGACCGCCTCCGTGGTTCCCGCCTCCAGCGCCGCGGACGGCCGCCGGACCGCCTCTGTGGTTCCCGCCTCCAGCGCCGCGGACGGCCGCCGGACCGCCTCTGTGGTTCCCGCCGCCGCGGACGACCGCCGGACCACCTCCGTGGTTCCCGCCTCCTTTGCCTCCGCCCACCCTGTGGGTAGTTTTTTGTTTCTTTTTGGACTCTTGGCCCTTCCGGTGTTTCCGCCCGCAATGGTGGGTTGTATTTTTGTTTTTTCTGGACTCTGGCCCCCCATCCGGCGCCCCTCCGCCCACCCTTGTTGTGGTTTTTTTTTTTTTTTTTTTTTGGGCGTCTGGTAGCCGCCCTTGAGGGGGGGGTACTGTCATGATCTGTGTTTTCTGTGTTCATTTAGAGTTTTTTGTGTCCTTGCGTCTCTTCGTTGTCCTGTCCTCCCCTTGATTGTTCCCAGGTGTGTCTCGTCTCTGTGATTACCCTCCCGTGTATTTAACTCCACCTGTGTTCTTTGTTCCTCGTCGGGTCCTCGTCTAATGTGCGTTCGTGTTGTTCCGTGTCCATTCCTTTGTACGGTTGCTACCGGTGTCGAGCCCTGGTTTCCGCTCGGCCGTGCTGCCCGTTATTTTGGACTGTGTTATTCTGGACATTCATCATTAAATCCATTAATTTATCCTACCTGGGTCTACAGCGTCTGCCTCACCAACCCTCACCACACCTCATGACAGTTATGTATCCTCATCTGTCCCTTACCTAGAATCAGATTCTCCAATAGCATGACAGATACAGCACTGAAATCTTCCCATTTGTTTCCTTCCTGTTACTAAATATTGTCTGACTTATTATGAAGAGTCATTTTTTCCAACCCTCTCCAGGATTAGGGAGGCTGGTTATCAACATTTTTTTTAGCAAGTATTGCCTCACCAAACAAAAGCTCTATACTGTCAGGAAAGTGCTTGCTTTCCATAGAAGCTAGGTTAGCACCAATTAGTAGACTTACATTGCTATGAGCTTGTCTTGCTAACAGTAATCTGGTCAGTGTGTACAGAAATGGATAAATCCCACTGATGCTGCATGAAACTACAATATGGTTTTGCTCGAGATGATTGTGAGATCCAGATGCGGACTCAAGAAGAGGGTTGTCTGGGTTTTTTGGGTTTTTTTTAGTACAGTCAATAAAAAAGTATTCATCTTTGGCTTTTTGTCCTTTTGAGATCTAAATTACTGGATTAATTTAGCCATATGTAATTTGGGAATTGTAAAAATTTTATTAATTTTAAAATTGTCAGAGCACCGCCAAAGGAAACCCAACATCACCAGTCAGTTTGAATCGATTTTCAGTCTTCTCCTTTGTCTGTGTTCAGGAAATAATTTGGCCACTGCCACTGCGATAGTTAATTAACTAGTTAATTAAGAGTTAATTAACTACAGTGGGAAGCTCATGCTTATAAGAACCAACTATAGGAGAGACATATATTCAAACTGCTGCCTTATCTGCCTCTATTCATGTCTGTACAACACAAACAGAAACTTGGAATGTGTAAAATTTATATCCAAATCAATAGTATAAATTGATTATACTGTATCTGAAAAGGGCCAGTAAGAGGGGGTCTGTTCCATATTTTTGTGACTGTGTCCATCATCTGTCTGTTTTAGTTATAAGATTTTCTGAGATCTAACAGAGCTTTTCTTTGACAGAAAATGTTGGATTATCTAAAGGAAAAGAAGGATGTGGGCTTCTTCCAAAGTCTGGCTGGTCTAATGCAGTCCTGCAGGCAAGTGTGCAACTTCTTTCTCATTGAAGATTTGATGATTTATCATGTTTTTATGGCAACACTGCTCTAGTAATAGACCCAAATGGTTTAAAAACATGTTTTTTTGGCTGGGAATGGGGTTTACCTTTAATAGAGTCAAATATTTTGGCAGTTTGAGTGAATTAAGTTAATTAGTTTAGGTGCACGTCAGTGACTTGGGTCACATTGGGAGTTTTTAAGTTTTGAAGTGATCAATCAGTCTTTCCCCAGTAATTTTCCAGAATCACCTGACATGACTGGTCTGGTCTAGTCCAAACCTGAAGAGAATGTATGTTCTCTTGCAGAAAGATCACTCTCTGATATAAAAAAAAGGCTTAAAGTCTCCATGCACTTAAGTTAGTAAGTTCTGTCATATCAGTTTTTTTTTCTGGGCAGATGTCCATCAAGTCATTTTGAACTTTACAAGAGTTTGTCTTTTATAATTATTAACTAAAACAATAGTAATAGCTCTGGAAGCACTTGAATAAAATTCTTTATTAAGCCCATATTTCTCTAGCTACATGTCTATAATCCAATTAGTCCTCTGATTCTATTGTTATGAGAGCTGAACAATCTGATACTGTTAGCATAGTTCCCATAGTGGGCAGCTTTTGGTTGCCTCCTCTGCTTTTGGTCAGTAAAAGAGAAACAAACAATGTTGGAACAGAGGGTCAATCACTTGTTTTACACAGGGTCATATAGGTTTGGATTTTTTCCCTTAATTTTAAAAACCTTCATTTAAAAATTGTACTTTGTGTTTTCTTGTGTTATCTGACTAATACTTAAATTGGTTTACTGTCCTAAAACACTGAAGTGAGTCAAAGATGCAAAAAAAAAAGAAATCAAAAAGGGTGCAGACACTTTTTCACTCCACTGCATGTCCTTTACACATGAGTTACATGTTTCAGTCCCCGTGTCAAGACACTCCTGAACCAGAGACAACATTAGAAACATCTTATCTGGGCGAAGGAGAAATAAAAATCAACTGCTCAGCAGTCCAAAGGCCTTTTCTTGGCCATTGAACTTGGAAATCAAGGGAGGGGACCAGAATGCAGCTGAAGTTTTCAGTCAGTCGTGCTTTGCTGGTTCTGGTCCACTGGGTTTCCAAAGTCGATGCAGCGTCGACCAGGAGAATCTAGAGCTCTTCACGCTTCCTCTGCTGACCAGCTGGATGGAGACACTAATTTCATAAACACTATGGTGTTTCTTTGTTCAGAGTTTACAAGCAGTATCACTGCTGTGGTTTTTACTGGTGTTTGTCTTGCATCATGACTGGAAAATGAATGTAAAGAAGTTTCTGTTGTCCAAAAGCTCTGTGATTTGTCAGCGCTGGAAGACTCACAGGTCTGTTCCGTTCTTTTAGTGTTCTGGATCTGAATGCATTTGAGAGGCAGAACAAAGCAGAGGGGCTGGGCATGGTGACAGAGGAGGGATCAGGTAAGCACTCCTGTGTTTACACAACAATGACTGTTTGGGGTTATAAACCAACAGAAGTCATCTTTACAGACTTTTCCTTTTCCCAATCTGGTAATAAATTGAATGATTTTTGAATTCTGATATAAAATGTCCTGTCCGTTCCAGGGACAGACAGGAAAATGTCCATTTAGCTCTTCCCATAAGACACAGCCTGGCTTGTTTTCCTGTTTCCACCACCTTGATGCTGTGATGCAGATGAACATACTCATTATCACTTTCCTATGCAGTTCATAAAATTTATTTTCCTTGTCAAACCACCTTATTTTTGAATTTGATAATTGTGATGAATTTATCACATCATTTTTCTTTCAAGCCTTCTGCTGCTTTTGGACGAATGAATGAATATGTTAATATCTTTATCATGTAGAATTGTCTGGATAAACCTTAAGAATTGCCTATTGTATCAAGGAAATTATCAAATTTAAATATCAAAATTCTAATCATTTTAAGCATGTGAACAACATCATGGATGTTGTACTAAGAATTTGTAACACTGCTTTATGAAGCACAGCAGCATCTTTCCCCCTTACATGAACAGCAACAAGAATCTATTTTTATGATTTTCCAGTTTTAGTCACGTTATAAAAGTGAAACAATTCTAGTTTTACTTCTACATGGTGTTTTCAGATAGAAGTTCCTAGAAAAAGGACAAATGTTTTCTATTCTAATAGCATGAACATGATTAATTGTTCATATGTTCATTTTGTCATTGTGCTCATCAGATTATTTTGAATTAAAATGAATACTTTTCAGTAAAGAATCTACAGCAGAAACATTCAGAACAGTTCTTTCACTTCTGTTTGTAAGAATCAATCTGAATTCCTAACATACATTTATGTTTTATGCATTCAGCTGTAGGTTTTCCATTTATTTCTCTGTTTTAAGATTCTTTCTACATCAGGATGGAACTTGCCTTTACATAGAGTGTTACTGACTGACATTTCCACAGAATGTAGAACTCCATCTGCAGTGCTTTGCCAATCCCAAATAATTTTCTCATGTTTTAATTCCTGTTTTAATGTTCCTGTTCCCCCTTTCATCTGCTTTCAGGCTGCGAGTTGTATAACTTGAGCAGGAAGCAAAGATGAGCAGGAAACTTGAGCAGGAAATGACTTTAAAGTGAATTAAATTCAGTGCACATACTCATTATTGTGTGGCAATTCAATTGATCTTTATTTTTTTTTTTTTGTTTTTGTTTTTGGAGAAGGGTTGCATTACTTTAATTTTATGAGTCCAGATCCTTTATAGTTTTTCTATTTTTAAGGAAGTGGGTTTGTATAACAAAGTTTTGACCAGGAAGTTTCCGACCTGCAGTGAATACCTTAAAGCATCTTCACCTTGAAAGTCAGCTGTCTTGTTCAAGCTGGGCAGAGTGAGGCCGACACAACATCTTCTAACATCTCTAATTGTTATTTGAATGATGGTTAGGTACAGAGGTTTAGGTTTCCGTGACCCTAAAACACAGAACATTTTGGCCACATTAGGACAGAGGAGGTATCCAACAAAAAGATAAAGCAGTGTGAAAAATGCAATATAAAAATAGTTTCAATTCAAGTTTTTTTAAATTAAATTTTCTGGATATTTTTTATATTTTTTTATTTTGCAGCAGGTGTTTCGAATGGGATGATGATTGTTTTGGACCATTTCCCACTTTGGCCAGTAGACAATCAGACTTTTATGTAACTAACCCTGTAGTGCAAATGCAGCACTGGCTGAAGGTTTTCTAAGACTGTTTCTATGACGATATGTGAGACCAGAGTTTTAACATGACAGAAATCTTACTGCCCACTGTTTGATGTGTTTCCATCCAGAACAGCCTGGATTCCTTCTTTACTAAAAAAATCAAGGACTCAGCAGCTGCTGTCACAATGATTCTTATTGGCCTAAACAGAGTTAGGCCTGAAAGTGTTCATTCCCCTGGCAGATTTAGATTTGGGATTATTTCCATTTAACCAAGAGGTTTTCTTTTTTATATTTGCTAGCAACCTTTTAACATCTCAACCAACCATCTTGTGTGATGAGATCAAAGTCTTTTGGTTGGAAGGCATTGTTGCTCTCACCCTCATTTTTAGCTCCTATGAGGTTTATTATATTACTACCAGTCAGAAGAAACATGTCGGTCAGTCCTTCAAATGATGAGCAGGAATGATGCCGACACCATGTTGGCCTTTTTAAAAACACTTTTTCTAAACATTTTGTAATCAAGTCCTGTCATATGTATTGATATACTGTATATGTGTGTGTTGTAAACATTGTTGTTGGGTGTGTTTTTTAAAACAAGTTTAATAAAATTATTAGCAGTAGGAGAATTAATAGTGAAATATTTATTCAGTTTTAGAATAAAATAAAAGTTGATTTTTCTGAATTTTTGGTCTGTAGGGGAAGATCACAAAGTTTTCTTATCTATCTTGCTGCCTTTATGCAATATTCTGTATTTGTTCTTAATTTACTAATTTATACTGTTAGATGCCATAAGACAATCCTTGATGTCTATAACTTTTTTAAAGGTGGATTTCGCACTGTTCAAAGAATTTTTGAAATGTCCTTGCAGTTTTATCTTTTTAGACAAAGAACCCACGGTTTACTGGAACTAACTTTGCTTTTAACATTGCTGCCAAATTACACAGTAAGAGCAGACAGATATCCACTGTTGATAGTTATAAATTCAACTCTCAAAAGATTTCAAATGAATAATCTACCATTAACCAAGGGTGTAATCAAGGATGCTTTCCAAGAGATCCTAAATAAAACAGGAACCATGTTTTTTTATTTGAGCTCTCATGCTTTGCACATTTTTAATTGACCAAACAAAAACACGCAATTTTTCAAAGTTCTTTTCCCTATATGTAATCTTTGTTTCTTTATTTGTGTCTTACTTTCTTTCTCTCTCTTTTTTCCCTCTGTTTTCCTTTTCTCATTTTTGTTTACTGCACTTTCCTCCCTACCTCAGTCATCACTCATGAGCGTGGTAATTATGCCTTCTGCCATTTTCTTGTGTGTTGGTTGGTCTTTCTCTCTCCTTCACCCTGGCTGGTTTGGTTGTGTCAGTTCTGTCCAGGTCCTGAGTGCAGACATCTGTGTTTCCAGTTACTTTTTGCCTGACTGTCACCATCCCAATCCCTCTGTTGTTAGTTCCTCACAGTTTACTCCTGGGCTGGTTTTACTCTTGCTTTTTTTAAAACGGCAAATAAACACCAAATTCTTCAATAAAATTTTCAAATCTGGACATGGAACAAGTGGTGGAAGCGTTGGCATCTCGCCATAGCCCCCTCAGGATCTGCACAGTATCTGGCACATTTTGAAAACAACTAATACGAGTACTGAACCTGTCCCACCCACATTTACCACCTACTTCCTCTCAGTCCTCCAGTCAACCTTGAATCAGTTGGTTGTTTTGTCTTAGTAAGGAAGATGGTTATTGTGCTGTTGTTTGTTGTGAAGTGAACAGTCCCTTTTGTGTTCTCAGCCTCTCAGTCATTTTCTGACTCACTCACTTGGGCTGCAATGAAACACATCTGAGCGAGTTTAAACGTCCATCACAGATTAGTTAAAGCTGCAGTTTACCGTGCCACCAATATTCACATCCTGATGTTCTTCAACTACATGAGTGTTTGAGGGATGTTTCTCTTTTGGTGAATGCATCACTTTGAATGTTAAAAACATTTTTTATCAAAAAAATCTCTCATAGCAACAACATACCCTTAGTGCTAGATAGCATAAATAAGAGCAAAAAAACATTTTTTAAAAACAGTGTAAAACTCTTTTCTGTTTTTTATAGGGTTTTAAAAACAATTTAGATTTGCAAACTACAGTGCAGTAAAAAGTATTTGCCCCTGTACAGATTGCTTGTTTTGTTGCAGAGATATTTCAGACCTGATTACTGCCAGACCTGCACAATGCAGAAATCACCTCAACAGAACCTGTCAAGCAATACGAGTTGGACTAAAAAATGTAAAAAGGAACACATGGTGTCTCTGTCGGAAACAGACTCATTGATATTATATTGGGCTGGAAAGAAGAACTACCCATTTCCAAAGCTTTGGGATGATTTGGCCAGCCACTAAAACTTCTAGAGTATAACAACAGCCTTTTCATGAGGTAACACAGAACAAAACATCTAAAGCTCTGCAGGCCTCAGGTGACGCCAGTGTTGATGATTGAGATGTGGCAAATATGGCCTCCATCAGAGAGTGAGTGATGGGGAGCTGCTTTGGGAAAGTCATCCAAAAATGTGAAAGAGAATGTCTACTGATCAGTTCTTGACCTTCACCTAAAGTACACTTTGGTTATACAGCAGAAGGATGAAGCAAAGCACAGCATCAAGTTCACCTTTTACTGGCTCAAATAAATAAAGTGCATGTTTTGTAGTGTCATAGTCAAATCCGGACTTAAATTTAGCCTAGATATTTCAGCTTCTGGAGTCGCATTTTCTTTACAATATGTTAGAAATGCTCTATGACAAAATCTGTGAATAAGCAAGTTTTTCTCAAATTGGAGTTACAGAAAACTGTTTGCAGTTGTTAGAGTATGGAGCAATTATTTTTTTCCACAGGTCAAGGTTGCTTTGGATAGCTTTTTTTCTTTTGATGAATGAAATCATTACTTAAAAACTGGAATTTATCTCAAACATAAAAGATACAAAAAAGGCAGAAATGCACTATATTGCCAAATCTATTTGCTCACCTGCCTTGACTCACATATGAGCTTAAGTCACATCCCGTTCCTAATCCATGGGGTTCTATATGACGTTGGTCCAACTTTGTAGCTAGAACAGTTTCAACTCTTCTGTCAAGGCTGTTCTCAAGCTTTAGGAGTGTGTTTAGGGGGATTTTTGACCATACTTCCAGAAGCGCATTTGTAAGGTCAGATACTGATGTTGGACGAGAAGGTCTGACTCTCAGTCTCCAGTCTAATTCATCCCAAAGGTGTTCTATCAGGTTGAGATCAACCCAATAGACCTCAACCTGACAGAGGTCAGAACTCTGTGCATTCCAGTCAGGTTCATCCACACCAGACTCTCCATCCATGTCTTCATGGACCTTACTTTGTGCTCTGGTTCACAGTCATGTTGGAAGATAAAGGGGTCAGCTCCAAACTGTTCCCACAAAGTTGGGATCATGGAAATGTCCAAAATGTCTTGGTATGTTGAAGCATTCAGAGTTCCTTTCACTGGAACTAAGAAGCCAAGCCCAGTTGCTGAAAAATAAAAAATAAAATAATCTTCCCTCCACCAAACTTTACACTTGGCACAATGCAGTCAGACAAGTACCGTTGTCTTGGCAACCTACAAACCCAGACTTGTTCTCCCTCTGGCAATCTGATGGACACGCCTCCACTGCTCTAGAGTCCAGCGGCGACGTTCTTTGCACCACTTCATTCGACGTTTTGTATTGCTCCATCAGTTTATGTTCCCCACCACTTCGTGGCTGAGTTGCTGTCGTTCCCAAACACTTCCATTTTCTTAGAATATGAGTCTCACAGTTGACTGTGGAACATTTAGGAGCGAGGAAATGTCACCACTGGATTTGTTGCACAGGTGGCATCCTGTCAGTCCCACCCTGGAATTCACTGAGCTCCTGAGAGCAAACTATTCTTTCACATGTTTGTAAAAACAGTCTGCATGCCGAGGTGCTTCAGTTTATACACCTGTGGCCATGGAAGAGATTGGAACACCTGATTGTGAGCATTTGGATGGGTGAGCAAATAGTTTTGGGAATATAGTATATGTAAGTAAATACTTTGCCTTAGCACAGTAGATGGATGAGTTGATGTCCACTCAAAGGCTTTTTAGAGGTTGTAGATTTTGCTACTGTTGAGCTTTGCAACTTTGTGCTCCACAGGAACCTGCATGTCTTCTAACCATTGCTGTTAATAGGCTGACAAAATGAGCCATTGCAGACTCAAATGGGTTAGGACAGCCCAAAATGGTCTACACAATAAAATGTGTTTTATCTAATTTAGGGGCTGTAAAATGTTTACATTTTATTTTATCAACTCTAAACCAAAGTCAGTAGTTGCAGCCCTTCTCATCTATCATCTGCCACCTTTCATCCATTTTAAGAAGTCAAATGTTTCTTCCTCCCCATCTCTAACGGGGACCTCAGAGCGGCTGATTGTGGCCACACTGTTTCCAAGAGGAGATTGGACTCTGGCTTTTCTACTTTGTTGTTTTTGATGGCTAAGCTGTTTGCTGTAGTCTGTATTTGCTGTTTGTTTGTGAAATGATTCATTTGAAAGTTTTTCTGCAAAAAAATAACCTATTCTGACCACATGCATTTCTTTTCCATTTCTTTTCAAGCCTTGCTCAAGATTTTTCCTGATTAGATAACGACTGATTTAAAAAAAGGTTAATGTAATATGTTGTGTATATGTTTAGATTGCTTAAGTTATTGTTTAAAGAAATTTTTTTTTTAGTTGTTGGTGTATGAAACACTTTTAAACAGATACTTTTAAAGCACCTGTGAAATAAGACCTTTTTTAAAGAATGAAGTAAACAATTTTACTCTGAACAATGCAAACTCTCCATCTGGTTTAATATTGTTTGGAATAAGACCGAAAGTACAAAATATTCTCACTAAGTGCTTCAGGCCAATTTAAAAAATAACGCACAAATTGAAATGACTTAAATCTTCTTTAAGTCTATATAATTTACCCAGGTTGAATACCAGTCAATTCAAAGTAAATATCTGTAATAATCTGACTATGAAGAGGCTTAAATTTGACCCACTGCACCTCCCAGTCTGTCCAGGATGCTCCGCCCCCCGATTAATAATATATATAACAGTTGGAATATGGACATGCATAAGGTCCTGCCTCTACATCCCCACATTCAACCATAATTGGTCAATGCAGAGTACTTGTCACCACTTGCAGCAAGCAGCCTGGCATCCTCACAACTCATCACATTGTGTTGATCTCTGGTCCATGTCTCCCTGGTGATCATCCAGGGACAAGAATGTGATGGTGAAAAATTTATCATAATCTTATAGGGATCATGATGCAGTGTGACCTCAATTCTGCATTGCCATTTTCCCCGTCTCCAAAACCAGTATAGGTATAAGTCAGAGACCGCACATTCTCCAGTACAGACCCCATTTTGTCTGTAAACCACCATTATATACACTGCCTGGCCAAAAAAAAAGTCGCCACCTGGATTTAACTAAGCAAATAGGTACAAGCCTCCTATTGGATAAGTACTGCATAGGCGATTATCTTTCAGCTGGCAACAAGTTATTTAACCCCAGCTGATGCAATGAGTAACTCCTCATTTCTTAAACAACCATGGCAAAAGACACATCCTGTGGTCGTGGAAAAGACGTTAGTCTGTTTAAGAAGGGTCAAATCATTGGCATGCATCAAGCAGAGAAAACATCTAAGGAGATTGCAGAAACTACTAGAATTGGGTTAAGAACTGTCCAACGCATCATTCAAAACTGGAAGGATGGTGGGGAACCATCGTCTTCCAGGAAGAAATGTGGTCGGAAAAAAATCCTGAATGATCGTGATCGGCGATTACTTAAACGTTTGATCAAATCAAATCCAAGAAAAACAACAGCAGAACTCAGGAGTATGTTTAATTGTGAACGCAAAAGCATTTCCACACGCACAATGCGAAGGGAACTCAAGGGGTTGGGATTGAACAACCGTGTAGCCGTAAGAAAACCTCTAATCAGTAAGGCTAACCAGAAAAAAAGGCTTCAGTTTGCTAGGGAGCATAAAGATTGGACTCTGGAGGAATGGAAGAGGGTCATGTGGTCTGATGAGTCCAGATTTACCCTGGACTCAGGGTAAATCTGAGTTACCCTGAGTCCCATGAGTCCCATGAGTTACCATGCGCCCATCACTCTGTTCCAGAGTGATGGGCGCATCAGGGTAAGAAGAGAGGCAGGTGAAGTGATGCACCCATCATGCCTAGTGCCTACTGTACAAGCCTGTGGGGGCAGTGCTATGATCTGGGGTTGCTGCAGTTGGTCAGGTCTAGGTTCAGCAACATCGTGTGCCCAAACAATGAGGTCAGCTGACTACCTGAATATACTGAATGACCAGGTTATTCCATCAATGGATTTTGTCTTCCCAAATGGAACGGGCATATTCCAAGATGACAATGCCAGGATTCATCGGGCTCACATTGTGAAAGAGTGGTTCAGGGAGCATGAGACATCTTTTTCACACATGGATTGGCCACCACAGAGTCCAGACCTTACCTGACCGCAGTGGTCAGACTCTCCCATCATCAATACAAGATCTTGGTGAAAGATTAATGCAACACTGGATGGAAATAAATCTTGTGACACTGCAGAAGCTTATTGAAACAATGCCACAGCGAATGCGGGCTGTAATCAAAGCTAAAGGCGGTCCAACAAAATTTTAGAGAGTGTGACCATTTTTTGGTGGCGACTTTTTTTTTGGCCAGGCAGTGTATGAGATGAATGAACCTATAGAAGCAGCTGCTGCAGTAATACCTGCATCGTCCTTTGTGTGACCTCATCACTCTCATATTGTTTTGGTGAATATTGTAGTCCACACAGTGTTTCACCTAACTGAGCATTGTAGGTTCTGTTCAGACAAATGTTCTGTCTGAAACTATGGACTCTGATTGAGGGTGCATTCAGACCAGTCCTGTTTAGTCCACTTTAGTCCACCACCAGTCCACTTTTGTCCAACACCAGTCTGTCTGTCCAGAAGGTCCAGTTTGTTTGGGAGGTGTGAATGTATTCAAACTTTGATGCGGACCAAAGAACTGAACTCTTTTTCGCCTACAAACCTAGGACTCAGTTCAGTTGAAATAAACTTGAGTTCAGTTGGAATGCTTATGTGAACGCTAAGCAGACCAGAGACCACCCCAAAAGCAGGAAGTGGACTACAGTGCAGGGCATTCTGGGTAAATACAACCTTAACAAATGTGCTTGTCTAGTGCCAGAAGGAGAAATGTGCTAGAAAAATGTGAGTAAACATTTCTCTATGTTGTTCATCTGAAACAGCTACCTATGTTTTTCAATAGGCTCATATTTGATAACACTTTTTTTCAGTCTTAAGGATTTCAAGGTGTAATCTATAGCCTCCATCCACAGCCCTCCCCCTTCCAGTCCCAACATACAGCATGTGACATCCTGGTAGGACTGCTCTATGCATAAACAAGTGGAATCTGCTCGTTTGCCAGAGAACACTTTCAGTCCTGTTCCAGACTGATTCTCTCCTCTAGGCCAGTTCTGTTTCTGGTCACTTTGTATGAATGTGTTCTGTTAATGTTTCTGTTCATGTTTTGTTTTATCACATGGTCTCTGGTCTTTCACCCTTTCTTTGCCCATTTCATGGCTTAGAGCAGTATTTTTACACAGTCAGAGTAGCCAGCTTCATTTTCCTCAGTAGTTTATAGAATCTACAAGCAGTGAACTTCAAACTCTTTCAACCAAATGATAAAAACCAGTCAAAGTCCCAATCTGACTGTAAAATGCTGCACTATATAGACTACACTTGAGTTTTGTGCCAAGTGCTTGGCTGCCCACCTTTAATCCAACAGTGTGTCTGTGTGTTTGTGTTAGATAAGAATGGAGTATCATAGTAAAGAAAGCACTGGTGATATCCTTACATTAGCATCTCTCTTTTAACATATCCTCACTCTCCATCTTCCTGTCTGTCCTGTTGTTTCTCACGTTGTCTGCTCCTGTTGTCCTTTCTCTGATTTCTGTGTGTGTCTGTGTATATGAATGTGTGTGTGCTTTTATGTTTGCTCCTGCTTGTGTTGTTGAAATGTTTGTGCATACACTTGTCTGTGATTGTGCTTATGTGTGCCTGCATGTGTGCGTGCCTGGGTGTGTGGGTGCGTGTGCGCGTGTGTTTGTTTCTTCTCTTTGGCCAGGTGAGAAGGTCATGCAGGATGATGAGTTCACCTGTGACCTTTTCCGCTTCCTGCAGCTGCTTTGCGAAGGACACAACTCAGGTACTAAGCTCTCTTATTGGTTATTAATTTATAGAGAAACGTGAAGCAAGCTGTGAATTAAGCTCCATGGCTCTGACTTACAATACAAATGATACAAAGTGGTTCTGTTTTGTTAAAATTGGGTCTTTTTTTCTAGCTTAGAAGGGAGGAAGATAAATCTGATCTATCAATCAATTGATTCTTATATGAAAAGTATTCACCCTCTTGGATGTTTCACTCTTCTTTTTTTTTGCTTTTATAAATCAATCACAATCACTTGGCTTTTTTGGAACAATTTACAAAAAAAAATTAAAGTGAAAGCTATGTTTCTACAAAATAATGACAATTAAATAAAAATTATTTAAATAAATAAAGTGAATGCATAACTATTCACCCCCTTCAAGTCAGTATTTGGTATTTTCACCTCCGGCTCCCTTCGCAGGGAGTGTGTGTGTTTTGGTCTCAGTCAGGCTTCTCTTCTGAATGTTGCAATTTTCTTCCATTATTCCTGCTAAACTGTTCCAGCTCTCTCAGGTGGTCTGGTCTTTGACTGGGCCACTTCTGAACATCCACCTTGGTGTCTTCAGACCATTTGTGTGCATCTTCAGCTGGACGTGTTGGCTCATCGTCCAGTTGGAGAATAAATGGTCTCTGAAGCCGATGATTGGTAAAAGCAATAACTTTTAAAACATCCAGGGGGGCGAAAACCTTTAATAGTCTCTGTATGAAGCATCTGAAACATCTTGTTCTGCTTTTTCTCTTTCAACTTTATACATTCTTGTTTTTGCTTCATCTTGTTTCAGATTTCCAGAACTACTTGAGGACACAAACTGGGAACAATACAACTGTCAACATCATCATCTCTACTGTTGACTACTTACTCAGAGTACAGGTTAGTTTTTTCTCTTCACAGCAAAATGACAAAAATCCAATTTTACTCTGAAGCAGATTTCCTCATAGAAGCTTGAAAGAAAAAAAAAACCCTGTTGGTTATATGGACACTGTGACATCCTCCATATTTTGCCAACAAACAATCCTAAGTAAGCAGTTTCATACAAAGCAGTTAATTTGAGTGAAAAAAGTCTTTTGGAACAAGTTGATCAGTTAGTAACAGAATGACAAAAATAAATGATTTTTTGGTAGAAGACTCCAAAAATAAGCTGCTGAATAATGCAGACATGGCATAGAAGGAATTATCCTAATCTATAATTTGCATTTGGTTGTTTGTTTATTCAGTAAAATTCCAAGCTTGTAATTTTACTGAAAAAACTTTAATTTCCCATTCTTCCTTCTCAGGAGTCTATCAGTGACTTTTACTGGTATTATTCTGGGAAGGATGTTATTGACGAGCAGGGCCAGAGGAATTTCTCCAAGGCAATCAATGTGGCCAAACAGGTGTTCAACACGCTTACAGAGTATATCCAGGTAAGAGAATTCAGCAGATAGAAGGAAAGTTCTTCATTTCTACTAAAAATCCCTTTATTTTAAAAATAGCTACTAACAAGTTCCACGAGGCGGATAACCAGTCTTCCCTTAATCAGATCCAAAAATGATGTGTTGCGGTACATGTACTCCTAATGAAAAGCTTCTTATCTTCCCCTCACGTCATGCAGTGTCATTTATTGTTTTCTTGTTTGAAAAAATAGTTTTGCATCATTGTTTGTGCAGGGTGACACATCACCCTGTACAGTGAAACTGACTGAGTTTGTTTTTGTAGGGACCGTGCACAGGCAACCAGCAGAGTTTGGCACACAGTCGCTTGTGGGATGCTGTGGTTGGCTTCCTGCATGTCTTTGCTCACATGCAGATGAAATTATCTCAGGTTTGTGGAAAACAACTTGGGTAAAAACTGACAGGTCTCACAAAGTCACCCATTTCATGTTTTGGTTAGTTATTAGTTAATTGAGTAGATTGAAAGTCTGCATTTCTTTGCTGTGCATGTGTGAGATTAAGCATTTAAATAACAATTTGTACCTTCTTTTAATTAGCCTAGTATAAGTGGGTAAATACTGAGTTCCAGACTGATCAAACATGGTTCCTTCTCTTTCCTCTCAGGACTCCAGTCAGATTGAGTTACTGAAAGAGCTGATGGATCTGCAGAAAGACATGGTGGTTATGTTGCTGTCTATGCTAGAAGGTATATTTATGTTCATAGCAAATGTATGACTTATTGTAGATTGATGAATTAATTAAGTTTATTTGTATAGCACATTTCAGCAGCAAGGCAGGTCAAAGTAAAAACACAAAAATACAAAGTCATAGAACACACAGTCAACAATTGACGCATTACATTTTGTCAAGTACCATCGTCAGAATGTCGGTTAATGTTTCATGTATGATGTTTCAAAAGCTAAACGGGTGGGTTTTTAGTCTAGATCTATGTTATAGATAGAAACAGCAGAAGCATACATTAGTTGTGTTGAGGTAAGCTGTGTCTACTAATGGTTGTTAATTCCTGTCTAAAAATATTCACCGTCACCCCCACAGGTAATGTAGTAAATGGGACAATTGGCAAACAAATGGTTGATATGTTGGTGGAATCGTCCAACAACGTGGAGATGATCCTCAAGTTCTTTGACATGTTCCTGAAACTGAAAGACCTGACCTCCTCTGATGGTTTCAAGGAGTACGACCCCGATGGAAAAGGTAAAACGCTCTGAATACTTTTTGTGTTGAACAAGTTATTAATGAGCCTGTTGGTTTGCGATCCAAAATCAGACAAAGTCCAGCCATTATAGAGCTCTAAAACTTTTCTTTATATCAGTTCTTTGCACATTACACTACCATTTTCAAACTGACAAACATTCCAAACAAGAGGGAGCCACCCCTCTGATTCAAACCACCTGGCTTTTAAAGCATGGCCAGGACTAATTAAGGGGCGGAGACAACAATTACATTTCCAGGTAAACGAAAGAACAAACATTTGTGCTAAACAATATTCCTAAACAAATATTTACAGAATTACAACTAACAATTTAACAAAAACAAAAATAAACTGGGACCAAACAAAAAATAAAACAAACATCTCTCCTCCTTCTCAAACAATGGACCTTCCCAGTAAGGTAAATTGGAAACACCAGGTCCTAGGCATCACTGCTCATGGGCGCGCCTCCATGGCAGCACATGACCTCAAAGGAAAGAGAGGATGATCAAAACAAAATATTAAATAAAGCAACAATACAGGAAGCACAAAAAAACAACAACACCTGTTGAGGGGGGTAAATCCCTCACAGAGCCCTAATGAGAAATGTGCTGGATTGACATTTTTTGCATATAGGGTATTTTGCATGGTGGAAATAGTTTGTGATTAACAAATGTATGAACCTACAGGTGTCATCTCCAAAAGGGACTTCCATAAAGCCATGGAGAGCCACAAACACTACACCCAGTCTGAAACAGACTTCCTCCTCTCCTGTGCTGAGACTGATGAGAATGAACTTCTGGACTATGAGGAGTTTGTGATGCGTTTTCATGAACCAGCCAAGGTGAGTCAGAACACAGAGCAGTGGATGTACACTGAAAAAATGTTTCTTTGAACCAACTTAAAAAACATACTCTGATATTATTTGACTGAAAACCATATCAGAATTATAGCTTGAGCAAAACTATTAAAATTAGCTGTAACAAATTAGAATAATAGTTGGGGTTTTTTAAGTTGGTTCAAAGAAAAATTTTTTCCAACACATTTACAGTTGACAGAATTATTGTAACCTCAAGGAACAAACAAAACATTTATTTTTTCTTTCTTTTTTTGTAAAGTGCCTTGATATGATGTAAATTGCTGCTATACAAATAAACTGAACTGAATTGAAGGTTGCAGTGTTGCAGACCTCCTGGGTCTGAATTCCATGTCTTTCTGCATGGACTTAGCATGTCCTCCATGTTGGTTCTCTCTGGGTGCTCCAGCTCTTTCCCACAGTCTAAAAATTGACTGTTGATTATTCTGTCTAAATAGTGGACTTGTTCATGCACCCATGAACTCTGTGTTGCCCTGTGATGGAGTAGCAACCTGTCAGGGTGTACTCCACCCCTAACCCAATGACAGAGAGATGGATGGATGGAACTGAATTCAATTCAAAGAGAAGGAAGCTATATTTGGAGAAACATTGTGCAAATCAATCAGCTATTGAAATAACTTATCAAACTGTCTATAATAACCCCAAGGGCAAAAAAAACAACAACGTAACCATTTTTGCCTAATCTGGCAATTGCCTACACATTCCACTCGATCTCGCCTCAGTGTTCCATCTGGGATTTCTCCCTTTGACTTGGATTTATGGAGCTAAACTTTCTGCCAGGTCAATCAGTGGACAGAAGCAGAAGTTGTGAACGATGATGTTGAGTTTCTCCTCCGTTTTAGAATTGCAGTCTGCCTGTAGTTTCAATAATGGCAGCGGAGGAAGAAGCTGTTCAGTCCGTGATGATTGATCACAGTGCAGGTAATGTTCAGTAAACGCCACAGAACTGGTGCATTACATATGTCATGGACAAACGTTAGCTACTGGGTAAAATTTCAAACTTCAGAAGAGTCTAGAACTGCAGGAAGCAATCATTTCTCAACATCTGAGAGCTCAGACCCTCTAGGTGAAACAAATAGCGTAGAACAAGGAGCTGGTTTTCACCAGAATGGTGTGTGTCTGGATTTCAGGCAGACGTCACACACCCAAGGATTATTTAAATAACAAGGGTTGGATCATTTAGTTTTCTCAAACTTTTAAGTTAAGTTAATGTTTTTGGCTCCATCATTATCCATTATGCTTAACATCCTTAAAAGCAATAAAGGTTTGATTTCCTATTTACTCTTCACTTTGTTACTCAGGACATTGGCTTCAATGTGGCAGTTTTGTTGACAAATCTGTCCGAGCACATGCCTCATGACACCCGCCTGCAGACCTTCCTGGAGCTGGCCGAGAGCGTCCTCAACTACTTCCAGCCATATCTGGGCCGGATTGAGATCATGGGCAGCGCCAAGCGCATTGAGCGGGTTTACTTTGAAATCAGTGAGTCCAGTCGGACACAATGGGAGAAACCTCAGGTGAAAATGCTTTTAGCAATACATCACTTCAGATGATCAGAGATCTGTCTGTTAACCCTGAAACCTTCTCCAAACATCCCTCCTGTGTGTGCAGGTTAAAGAATCAAAACGCCAGTTCATTTTCGATGTGGTGAATGAAGGTGGAGAGAAAGAGAAGATGGAGCTGTTTGTGAATTTCTGTGAGGACACCATCTTTGAAATGCAGCTAGCAGCGCAGATGTCCGATGCTGGCGAGCGCTCAGCTGTGAAAGAAGAGAGTGAGCGAGAGAAATGTGATGAGGAAAACCCTGACATGGGCTTCTTCTCTGTGTCTACTGTGCGCTTGGCTTTAATCGCCCTTCGTTATAACGTCATGTTGCTCATAAAGGTGGGAGCACACATTTCCTTCACTGCCAATCTGTTAACATGTACATACTTATATACAAATATATATTGATTCTCCCAAACTTTGCATATATGAAGTCTTTGTAATGGAAAAAATGCAGTCTTATGTACGGTAAATATTATTTTTATGCATGACCAATTTAAAAAATGATTCTAATCTTTACCTGGACAAAACTTGTAAATTAAACCTGAGATGGTGAAAGCAGTGTTGTCTGTCTGCTGGAAGATGCAACGCAACTTGCTACAAGACCGTTCCAAACGCTTTATATGACAAAAACATAATATGATAATGAATTATGAAGCAGTTAATAAACATAGCATTTTGTTGAGTGTCATCATCAAAATCATCAATACACATCAAATGTTGTATTTGATGTGTATTTTATTATGGTTCAAAAGCAATCCTACCCAGGCTGAATTTTAGTCTATTTCTCAATTCTGGTCCTGCTTAATGGCTGCAGAAGAGGCCGTGCAATCATTTAAATTGGCTTTTCTGGAATAGAGTCACATCTAAAACATACAGAGCAGGGGGGCCTGAGAACTGGAACTGAGAAGCACTTGTCTAGAGGAACTCAGTGTTTCTGCTGCAGTTTTCTGGAAGTTTGGTGTATAGAAGCTGAAGGCTGCTTCTCTATGCTTGGTTTTGTTTCTTAATGCAGAGCAAACAGTGAAGACACTGTTGCAGTAATCAATGTGACTAGATAAATGCATGGATGAGTTTCTCTAGATCTTGCTGAGACATTAATTCTCTAATGAAATGTTCTTCAAGTGATAGAAGGCTGGCTTTGTAAAGGTCTTCATGTGGCTCTGAAGGTTCAGATCAGAGTCCACCTTGAGGGGCACAGTGATGTGCAGCAGAGTGTTCGGTGACCTGAGCTTTGGCTTTGTTCTTTGCTTCAGGTGTTGTCAATGAAGAGTCTAAAGAAACAAATGAAGAAGATCAAGAACATGACACTGAAAGACCTGGTGACCACTCTGGTGTCTTTCTACTGGTCAGTGCTGCTGAGTCTCCTCCATGTGACCTTCAGTGTGGCTCGAGGATTTTGCAGAATCTTCTACAATACCTTCATGGGAGGGAATTTAGTAGAGGGAGCCAAAGCTGTCAAGGTTATTTATTTAAAAATAGATGTAAAAATGGTTGAAGAAAGAACTATTTAGATTCTGCATCAGCTATTCATAAAGAAATGTCTCCATCCACAGGTGTCAGAACTGCTGGCCACCATGCCTGACCCCACCCAGGACGAGGTCCGCAGTGAAGGAGATGAGAGGGAGAAGAGGCTGTCTGAGCGCAGCTCCCCGAAGGAGGACCTGGCTGACCTAGCAGTTAATACCAGTGAAACTGAGCTGCTGTCGGACATTTTTGGTCTTGACTTGAGAAGAGAGGGGGGACAGTACAAAATCACCCCCCATAACCCCAATGCTACCCTCACAGAGCTCCTCAACTCCCCAGTGGCCCCCTCAGCTCCTCCTCCTGCTTCACAGCCAGAACTAAGACAAAGACACCAGGTGAATGAAACATTTTCTACTTTGAGTTTATTCATTATGTATATTCATCTGTGCAGGGATCACCTTGAACTTGTTCTAAGCTCAGGTATCAATTAGTTCATGTTTATAGTTCAGCATCTAAACCTTCTGAACTAAATTCAATACTCCAAACATCAACTACTTCTTGTTCATTTATCACTCTTTGTCTAGATTAATTTAAAAGATATATCCATTATGTCATTTAAAGCTGACTTATTATTTCTTGCTGTCTTCGCTCATATAAACTGTATTTTATAATGGCTGAATTGCTAGAACCTCTGCTGTCTTTCCCATATTTTAATGTATTTGTCACCCTAAAGCTAAAAGAGTCTGAAATACGGCCTAGAAATGATTCGTTTAGCCTACATGTGAAACTACAATCACTTTAACCATGTCATTATCATTTCAATGTGTGTGTGGTTTTTTTTAGTTTCCCCTTCAAAGTATTCTTTTTCTGTGTAAAACTCACTGCACTTCTTTATTCAGCATCCATAAAATCAAAATGGTGCTCCTGGAACCTTATGCCTTACTTTAGTAGTGACAGAGTGAAAACAATGAGGCTGACACTCCTCTGTTATAAAATCCTGATTGCATCTGACAGAGCCTGCGATCATGTAAAATAAGGAAAATATTTGTGCTGAGGTAGAAGTGTAATCAGAAAATAAAAATTATGCATCTTTTTTTTCAAATTTTTATCTGAAAAGTGTGGCAGGCACCTGTATTCAGCAGACTTTGTAGAATCAATTGTCACTGTAGTTTCAGTTGTAAGACTTTTGGGGAGGCATCCAGAGAATATTCTGTCTAAATCATTCGAATCTAGGAATGGTTGGATCTGAGCGTTCAGAATTAATGTCCTGAGAAATTAAGTTAATTAGTCTGTTTTCATTCTCTTTTTTTCTCAAAATGATCTACTAAAATCCTTCAAAATAATTGTTAGACTTGCAATGATCAAACCCTCCTTACTCTTTCTGACCAGTTTTTCCCATTTTTCCTCTGGTATTTTGACCAGACAGTTTAGAGTGATGGCCTCCTGCTCATCACCCTAATCTTTCTCTCTTTCCATAGATTCTTTGGCAGATTCTGGGGGTTCTATAAGGTTCCCTATTACTTTATAGAGTAGGTAACAGGGAACCTGTTCTATCAGGTTCACACTCTGAAATTCACATGTCTCAGAGTTTGGGTCACTCTGAAACGTTAATATCCCCTCTGGTCAGAGGAAACATGTTGGTCAAATTAAAAGATAACTTCGTATCTAAATCTGCCTGGGGTATGAATAATTTCAGGTTCAACTGTAGCATTTTGTACGTATGCTAAAAAGTTTAATTTTGTTCTTGTCTGACCTTATTTTCTGAAGGTAACAGGCAAACCGGACTTTACGTTTCATTGTTTCTTTGTTCCACTATTTCATAAAAGCCTGATTTGTGTGATTGTGCCACCTGAGCCGTGGTTCACTGCAGCTCCTCCAGAGCCGCTGTGGGCCTCTCGCCATGGAGAGAGGCCCATCAGAACAGAGCTCTGAGAGACACTCAAAGTTTGGGATGTTCTTCTAGAACTTAATCAATCATTTCCATTTTTTGTTTAATAAAATTAAAACCATACATTTATTCACTGAGATATGTTGTTGTGCTAATAAAGAACAAATAACATGCTGTGTATTCAACATGACAAATGTAGGAAAACATAAAGGGGTGTGAACACTTTTGTAAGACCTTGTATGATTGAGTTATGTAGGTCCAGACCAGAGGTGGGCAATCCTGGTCCTCGAGTGCTGGTGTCCTGCAACTCTTAGATGTCTCCCTGGTCCAACACACTTGAATCCAACAACTGAATCACCTCCTAAGTGCAGTCAAGTTCTCCAGAGTCCTGCTAATGACCTCATTATTTGACTCAGGTGTGTTGAAGTAGAGACGCATCTAAAAGTTGCAGGAGACCGGCCCTGGGGCCTGGAGTTGCCCACCTATGGTCTAGACTCATGCAGAATAACAACAACTATGCATATTTTCTAATCATGTTTTCTGCTTTAGTCAAAGAGTGGTCCCTCTGAAAAGAAGGAAGAAATACCAGAAGCTGAACCTGAAAAAATGTCAGAGTAAGTAAAAGTCTTTATTCCATCATAAGAATAACTTTAGGGAGGGCAAAAACGAGAGAAATAGATCAATATGGAGACACAGCTTAAAGCCTTAAGCACTGTTTCATGATTTTAGAGAGGAACATGTGGTGAAACAAGAGAAACAAGTGAAGAATGAGAAGATGAAATCAAAAGTGAGAAAGCATCACAACTCAAAGTCTGATGAACCAGACCTGCAGGAGTCGGCCTTCCTGAAGAAAATCCTGGCCTACCAGAGGAAACTGCTGGTATCACCAACACTTCTGTCCCATCCTGTTCTGTTCTGTTCTGTCCCGTCCTGTCCCGTCCTGTTCTGTCCTGTCTCGTCCCGTCCTGTTCTGTCCTGTCCTGTCCCGTCCCGCTCTGTTCTGTCCCGTCCCACCTTGTTCTGTCCCGTCCCTTCCTGTCCCGTCCCGTCCTGTCCTGTCCGGTCCCATCCTGTTCTGTCCCGTCCTGTTCTGTCCCGTCCCATCCTGTCCCGTCCTGTTCTGTCCCGTCCCGTCGCGTCCCGTCCCGTCCCGTCCCGTCCCATCCCGTCCTGGTCTTCTGATGAAAGCAGAAATACTTTCATGTAGGGACTAGAATGTTTTCATTCAGTCAGTAGATAAGTTGATGTGAAGCATGTTAGAAATCTGTTCCAGAATCAACAATCTGCCGTTGTCTTCCTGTCGTTTCTACAGAACTACTTTGCCAGAAACTTCTACAACATGAGGATGCTGGCCCTGTTTGTTGCATTTGCAATTAATTTTATACTTCTATTCTATAAGGTAACAGGGAACTGGGTATGGGAGGAACACACACACACACCCACATGTATCTTCACAATGACTTTGCATTGACTTCCATTCATTTATCATTGATTTCTCCAGTCTAACTCTAACTCAGTTCACACCTCAGTTTTAAACCTAACCCAAAAATAACACTGGGGACCATGCACACACACACCCTCACACACACACACACACACCCACACACACCCTCAGGCTTTTAGCCCTCTATTCCAGTTGCCACAACAGATTGTGGCAACTGGAATACTGGAAACAATTGTTTCTGTTAAAAAGACTTTGAATAGTTGAGGGTGATAATAAATGATTTGCAAACATCTGACATGGATAGAAGCCTGGGTCATGGGTCATGGGTCAGAGGTCAGAAAATCAGGCCAAAACTAAAGAGTATCAGTGTTACAGAATGCTTTAAAAGGCAGCATTACTACACAAAACTGTTGGGTTAGGTTTAGTACTTTGTTATCCACATGTAAACTGTCTAAGTAGACTGTTGTTTGAAGCAGTTATTAGATTGAAAACCATATGCTCTTTAATTGCATAGAGCAATTAAAGAGCATATGGTTTTCTTGTAGAGCCCTCCTGAAAAGGAAACAGTATTCTCTTTCTCTTTTTTATGTCTTTTTTTGTTGTTGTTGCTTTGTTTTGAGACAAGCTGGTTAACTTGTTCCTGCCAGGTTTCTACTTCTTCATCCCTGGTGGAAGAGAAGGAAGCTGTTCACACCAGCAGCCATCCAGACAGCAGTGTCCAGTGGGATCCACTGCTTGGAGAAAGGCTGGAATCGAACGAGCGGGTATCGGGTGAGACGGGCGAGCCTCTGAAGCCGGTCTCAGTGCGTTTTGTTCTGGAGGAAAGCAGCGGATACATGGAGCCCATGTTGCGGATCCTGGCTGTTCTCCATACTGTCATTTCTTTCTTCTGCATCATCGGATACTACTGTCTGAAGGTAAGATTGGCAAATTACAAAACAAAGCAAAAAAAAGCCTTGTTTGGTTTGGGTTTCCTCATGTTAACAGTATATTTCAATAATATACTGAATAAATAATTCAGTTTATTTCTATAGCACCAGTTCACAAGCAATGTCATCTCCAGGCAATTTACAAAAACATCATTCCAACTCAATCACACAGATTCTAACTGATCCTAGTTATCAAACAATACAGTATGCTCAGTTAATTACTCAAAGTAGTTTAAAATGTTTCTATGTAAGGAAACCCAGCAGATTGCATCGAGTCATTTAGTGATATTTCAGTAATTTGAACATGGCCGTCCTGTATTGCTGTGTGCGACTCATGTAGGTTCCACTGGTAATCTTCAAACGTGAAAAGGAAGTGGCCAGGAAGCTTGAATTTGATGGTCTTTACATCACAGAGCAACCATCTGAGGACGACATTAAAGGACAGTGGGACAGACTTGTGATCAACACACAGTGAGTGGATCAGAACAGGACCAAAAGGAACCAGAAAATATCTGTTAATATGCATCCATCTTTTTCTATTTTTTACCACTTACACTTCTCTTCACTTCCATAAAAACTTTGTCCTTTCAGATCCTTCCCCAACAACTACTGGGATAAGTTTGTCAAGAGGAAGGTAGGCAAAGGAGTTCACGAAGATGTGAAGTTTAACTGAATTAATTTTGGACATTTTTTCATACAGTCTTTTACCTTGTGCAGGTGATGGATAAGTACGGGGAGTTTTATGGCCATGACCGCATCAGTGAGCTGCTGGGGTTGGACAAGGCTGCTCTGGATTTCAGTGATGCTCACAAGAAAAGAAAACCCAGGAAAGACAGTTCACTGGCCGCTGTGTAAGTGTGTTACTCCAACAGTGTGTGTGTGTGTGTGTGTGTCCTTTTAAGAGCAAGAAAATGAAAGCTAAATATTGATGAATAATTAACATGATGTAGTCTGGAGGCTTCAAGTTTTTCTTGCTTACAGCAAACCAATTACTCTACAATTCAACATTCTTTAAACAGGAAGATGTACTTTCTGTCATTTGGACTGATTGTAATATAATTGATTTTTTAAAATTCCTACTCATGTAAAATGGTGGCATGTCATTCTAATATTACATAATAATCTGGGATGTCTTGATCTGGAGTTTTGAATAAACTAGAAGCCATGTTTGAAAACTCAGTGGCTTTACAGACACTTTAAGGAAAAAGGTCAAAAAGGTTATTGGCATCAGTCCATTGGTTTAAATTTTTTTCCATCAATTTCTTTATTGAACTTTTGAATGTTGCAGAAAAAAAAACAGAAGAAACACATTCCCTCACTATCTTCCTCAAAATGGTACATACTGAAGCCACTAGTGAGAGATTCAAGCACAGTATCACCCATAGATTTCACATTTTAATACATTAAATGTTTGATTATCGCTTATGGATATGAAGAACAGCCAACCTTGTCTTGCCTCCTAACAGGCTCAACTCCATCGATGTGAAGTATCAGATCTGGAAGCTTGGGGTTGTTTTTACTGATAATGTAAGTATTCCAGCAGCCATGTGCACAAAGAGACAGCGTCTAAACATTTAAAACCCAGTGTGGGTTTTCAGATGCTTTTCACAATATTAGATATATTTTAATATCCAGGAATACACTGAACAAAAATATAAACGCCCCATGTCAAATATGAGTTTTATGAACATTTAGGTTACGCAATATATAGAGAAACTCAAACTATATTTTCAGTAATTTCTGATCTTCATATCGGCATTGATAACATTCATTTGTAGCGGATTGACAGTCCTTTGAACATGATAGGGGTCAGGCTGAGGAATTTGATTTTGACCCAGTTGGCTTCCCGTAGGCGGTTAAGGACAGTCTGAAGACTGATGTGTCTGTTGTGCAGATCAACAGTCTCATAAGCTGTGTGTGTCGCTGGTCTTAGCCAATCTCACAGATGGACGAGCCGGATGTGGCAATCTTGTGCTGGAATGGTCACATGTGGCCGACGAGGATGAGGTCGATTTACAGTAGTGCCAGTCTGTTGGAAACCAACTCTTAAACAGCCTGTGGACCAGTAATGGACATTGAGCAGTGCAGCTACTGCTCTGGTGGACATCCCTGCATCCAACATGCCGATGGCATGCTCTGGCATAACTTGCGACATCTGAGGAATTATGACTTGTGACAAAATTTGACATTTTTGGGTGGCCTTTTATTGTCCCCAGTCCAAGGATTATCCAACTGTTGCTCATTTCGTCTGATCACCCACTGGACATGCATCACCCATGTACAGCGTAAAAAAACAACTCACTGAGAAATGCTCACTGGCAGCAAGTTGGATTAAAAATTATACATAAATCAAGAGAAATGTTACTTTTGTACAATAAAATGTCAGCAAATGCAGTTACAGTTAAATGAGTTACAGTTGTGAACTCCATATGGCAACAGTATTTGACATAACATATTTTTGTGTATTTTTGTTAAGTATATAGTTAGTTCAATGCAATCAGATATTTTCAGTCATTATCCACACACTTATCAAGGTTTAAGAATAATTATACTTAATTTAAACACTACATTTTTGACAGAAATTGGCCTTTTTCATTTCCATTTTGCTTAGCATTACTAAGCAAAACGTTTTGTAACACAGGACATGCCTGAAGAAGAAATTAATCTATTTTCACATCTATATTAAACATTTTAACTGAGGTTAGTTCTGATGTTTGAAACCCATAGGAAAGTGCAAGAACAAGCATAACTTTAATTCCAAAACTTTTTATCCAAAACCCCTTTCATATTGTTTATAAATACTATATCATGACATAAGTGTGGTTCCTGCATCGGTCCGTAACCATGGTGTTGTCCCCTCGTTGCAGTCCTTCCTGTATCTGGCCTGGTACATGACCATGTCCATCCTGGGTCACTATAACAACTTCTTCTTTGCTGCCCATCTGCTGGACATTGCTATGGGCTTCAAGACCCTGCGGACCATCCTCTCTTCAGTCACACATAATGGTAAACAGGTAAGCAGGTTGCGTGTTTTTGTGTGTGTAACACGTTTGTTAATATAAAGGCTAAAAGGCCCCTAGAAGTCATTCTAGGAGTTCCTGCAGTCAGTATCCACACAGCTATGGATAATGACCTTCGACTTCGACTTTTATTACTTAAAATAAAAGTCGACTTATATTAGCCTCTTTAAAAAGTGTGAAGGCATGAGCACAATGAAATTGAATTTTTCTACATTATACCAGGGTGCGGATGAATATGTTTGCAAACGGATGCAGGAATTCAGCACAGACTTTCCAGCTCAGTTAGAGTTGATCAGTAATGAAAATCTCCATATCATGGAATTATAAATGTTCTGATCCTGATGGCCATCAGGGTCATTTAGTAGTGTTTTCATCCTTCTTGTCTTCCAGCTTGTGCTCACTGTCGGTCTGTTAGCTGTGGTGGTTTACCTTTACACAGTGGTTGCCTTCAACTTCTTTAGAAAGTTTTACAACAAAAGTGAAGATGGAGAACTTCCAGACATGAAGTGTGATGACATGTTGACAGTGAGTATGATAAATATCTCCACTTTCATTGATTGTATTTGTTATGAGTTTGAATAAAAACAAGCAACTTCAGTCATTTTTACATTTGCTTTGACATCTAAGTGAATTCCTGTATTTCATGCTGGAGTGAATCAGTTAGAAAATCTAAAGTAATGGAAGTTTTCTTTTTAAGAACATAATGTCAAAAGATGGTTGTGACCATGACTTAGTCTAAAAGATGAAAAAGTGTGTAGGCTACTATAACCTTAGTGAACATGTAATAGATTTGCAGGATAAATGCAAAAATACAGTAATAATGCAAATACAAAAATGTTTGGCATGATACAGTGTATCTAAAAACACTTAAGTTACTACTTCTCCAAACTACAAATGCATAATGAAATATGAAGTAGGTCTGAACATATTTCAATAAAACATAGGTTTTGATTGAATGCACCAATGGCCTTAAGTCATGTCTGAACTTGTGCTGAAAGTCAAATATGTTAATGTAATCCTGTAGAAAAACAAGCTGGTGGAACAAAGTTTTACTGATGTCTGGCTTTCTGCCTGATTCATCAATGAACTGCTGTGGAACTGAAACCAGTCAGTACCTTACCGCCTGTCTTAACAGGATCATTGGCCTCCATTTATGGTGGGAGAAGCAGGGGTCAGAGCGTTCAGGCCTGAACCAGGCATGCTTGGTTCTGCAGCTGGTAATATGCTATGCTATTGTGTCCTCTGGTTATAAAAGCCCTAGAATTATGTATTTTAATGAGTATCTATGGACATATAGGCAGTAACTGTCTGTTCTCTGCCATGTTTAAGAGATCACTATAAAAAGGAATCTGCCTGTTTGTGTTTCTGCAGTTAGGAAGAACCTTGTGTCACCCAGACGTTTTGGGACACACACACTAATCCGTTTTAGTCACCCACCCATAGCAGTTGATGGAGCAATTGGTCTCCTATTAAGGAGCCAATAGTGGCAGCTCTGCCTGCATTAAACCGCAATAACGTGACAGGAGCTGTAGAGCTTAGAGGGATGAACAAGAGGAAGTCTGTATTCATGAGTCACTTGCCTCAGGTTTCAGAGTTTATATAGTGGAGTGAAGTGATCATTTTCTTCCTGTTCTGTTTCTTTTTCCCGTGTGCCTGGAGGAAAATGGCTCTGTTTTCTTCTTCTTCCCTATTTTCCATTTCATCTCTTCATTGTGGTTCGAAGATATTTTCAGTTTCTTTCCTGTACTATGACATATAACTCTTTAATCAAGACCCTTTCACAAGTCATCTGTACATTTTTGGCATCTACTTATGCACCACTATACTTCATATTTAGTTATTTTACTGTACTTTTTGTGTTCTGTTAGTTTAATTTTTGGTACGACATTCCTAACTAAAGCCTGTGTTTCCTAGCTTTCTTTGCAAAGATGTTGTCACTTAAATTCCTATTTTATTCCATGTTTTTCCTTTTAAATATTTATCAGAACTGACTGACAAATAATTGTTTCTGTTCCTTTTTTGTCAGCCAATAGCTTACTAATGTTGGCCTTTTATTAAAATCAAAAACTTGTTTCTTTTGTTTATTGTATGTCTACACCCAACTACAGTGATGAATT
Source organism: Xiphophorus hellerii (assembly GCF_003331165.1). Taxonomy (NCBI): domain Eukaryota; kingdom Metazoa; phylum Chordata; class Actinopteri; order Cyprinodontiformes; family Poeciliidae; genus Xiphophorus; species Xiphophorus hellerii. The sequence goes on from NC_045681.1 coordinate 25,230,215, forward strand.
GAAATACTGCTAATTAATGTACATTGTGCCTTTAAAGAATGAAAACCAATATGTGGCGCTTCTTGATCAAATACCCAAGGACAGTTTACAACATTGAAAACACAAACTAAACAGTAAAAGATAGCAATAAAACACAAAACCACTATAAAAGTAAAGTGAGAAGGCTAACTTCAACAGAGGAGTTTTCAATTGTGCTTTGAAGAGAGTTAATATTACAGATTAAATATCAAAACAGATCAAAACAGCTAAAACAATTTTAGAAAAAAAGAAAAACATTTCTTTCACTTTTTTCCTCTCCATTTCTCGCCCAGTGTTACATGTTTCACATGTATGTGGGCGTTCGAGCAGGCGGAGGGATTGGCGACCAAATTGAGGATCCTGCGGGCGATGAGTACGAGATCTACCGGATCATCTTTGACATCACATTCTTCTTCTTTGTCATTGTAATCCTGCTGGCCATCATACAGGGTGAGGGACGCAGCAAATATATGCTCCTATGGACAAAATGCCTCAGAATGATGGTACTGCACTGTCTCCTCTGAGGTCAAAAGTAAGAGAAAAACTGAACAAGAACATAATAACTTATAATTTGGTGAAAGAAAGCTCAACACATACTGACAAAGATAAGAAAGCACGAAAACTTTCACTGTCCAATTTGCAGATTTTTTTTGTGGAACGTGGCTCCAAATTAAACCTACAAGTAGCCTCACATGGCCCTTCCAGCTCGGCGCCACGTCATGGCGGCAAGAAAGCGCCTCTGTCATCGTTTTCTCACCAATCCCATGCCTGTCCACTAGTCGGCACATTTGGCGAATCTTCCAAATAGCCTTCTGTCCAGTTCAGTACGAGTCCATTAGCAAGTCTTAAAAGTTTGGCCAAAATCCAACCTTCCAGACAGGAGTTCTAGTCCTGTTATCCTGTTATGTGGTGGATTGGTGAGGACTTTCTGTAAGGTTTGATACACATCATGTGTGGAGATCAGCAGCTAGTGGATATGGTTTCAGTGCTGTCATACATGGGGTGAAACAGGAGGAGTTGCCCGATAATGTTCCGGGACTTCTCTGAGTGGGCGGGGCAACAGGGATGTCCACACCAATGTGTGCAGCAGTGCTCTGTGATGATGCACAAAAAATCTGGTACAGATCAGATGATGTATCAGAGAAATATAACTGTTTGAATGATCTAGGGGGCACACTGGAGTCAAATTCCAATATTTGCCTCTTTAGAGGTCAACAGAGGTCAGTGACATCGAGTTTGGTGCAAATCAGATGATGCATGTGTTATTTAGAGCCAATACCCATCCAGCATACCTAGGTGGGCAACAATATGGGTCCCACATGGGTTTCCAAATTCTAACTGGGCAAACCAGATAGATTTGGGGAAACCCCTACATGGGTTTGCAGTACATAGGCAGACCTATATGGGGTCCACCCAGGTCTGCTGACTGGGCCGAATGCAAATGGTGAGGAATTGGAATTCACCATTCTGTCCCCCACAAACCTCAGCCAGCAGTCACTGTTGAGAAAAGGATTCATCATATTGCACCAAAAATACCTTCATAAAAATGGCCGTACTACTTAAGTTATTTCACTGAGTAAGCTTCTGAGCATGTGCGATGTCTTCTTAACCTGATATGGTACAGGACTTTGCAACTTGTAATGCTGCAGAGGTATTGAGGAGCAAGTCAAAATGTGCTGCTGCAATTGTGCTGCATAGCTGACTGGCCTGGGTAATTCTGATTTTTCTTTTCCAACTCTAGGCTTGATCATTGATGCTTTTGGTGAACTGAGAGACCAGCAGGAACAAGTCAAAGAAGACATGGAGGTGAAGACACACAGTCACCAGAAACACATTTGTCTCTGTGCCACCGGCACATTTTCCACCATTCTACCAGCTTCATTATTTATTTGATATTCAGATGCAAATTTTAGTTTAACAGCTAGCAGATGTCAGAGATGAAGATCAGAAATTGTTGGAGAGAACTTATTAGGCCCGAGCAGCAAAGCGCTGCGAAGGCCTATTGTATCTGTACTGTTTATTATTATTATTATTCTTCCCACCTCTTCGTGTGCCTTTTTGGGGGCTTTATCATATTCAAAAACTCACCAAACTTGGCGGTCGCGTCTAGGCGGTTTAAAAATTTTGAATTTTAAGGTCGCCGCAAAAATCGCAAAAAAAATTGCTCAACGGCGGCAACTAGCAATTTTCAAAAGACCCATTGCTATTCACTTACTTCATCGTAGAGACTTGAAATTCGGTACAGTTGTAGAGCTCACTAAGACGCTCAGAATTTACAAGTAATGTCATAGTGCAAGTATCGCAGGAAGTCGGCCATGTTGGATTGAAGGTCCATTTTGGAGCCTGATTGGGCCGTTTACAGCCTTCGTATTTGATCGAACTCCTCCTAGGGATTTTGATTGATCGGCTTCAAACTCGGTCAGTCTGATCATAAGGCATGTCTGATTTAAAGTTATCAAATTGGTGAGTTTTGGAGCATGTTGAAGGGGGGTTAGCAGGGGTCAAAGTTCACCTACACGCCATGAAACAAAAACCTCTTATATTTCCTATACAAAAACACATAGAGGGACCAAACTTTCAGTGATTGATCGACATCAGGTGTCCTAAAATACCCTGCAGTGAAATTTTTTTTTTATGTAGGCCACGCCCCCTGAGAGCAGGAAGTGTAATGTTTTACTGTGAACGGTCGCTATCTTAGCCCTTTGACCTAATCAACATGAAACTGTGTCCAGAGACAGAAGACAAGTTGGTGTGTTGTGGATTCCAACCCCGACCGGCTGCGATGAAGCAGGTGGGCGTGGCGGCGTTGCGAACGCCATCGAATTTCGTTTGGCTCTGAATTCCACAGTTTCGGGGTGAGCTGCTCCAAACTCACTAGGATGGATCCTTATCCATCCCCGAACAGGAATCCATAGCGATATTTGGTGGGCGTGGCCTAATTTTTCTATAGCGACCCCTAGAGTATTTTAAATGAACAGCCCCATGCCATGCTTTATCCTAGAATTACGAAACTTGGTACATATGTGTATCTTGTCAGGACGTACAAAAAAGTCTATTACAGCCATGGTCGAAACCCAACAGGAAGTCGGCCATTTTGTATTGAAGGTCCATTTTGGACCTCGAGTTTGACGTTTACAGCCTTTGCATTTGATCGAACTCCTCCTAGGGATTTCGATTGATCGGCTTCAAACTCGGTCAGTCTGATCATAAGGCATGTCTGATTTAAAGTTATCAAATTGGTGACTGTATGAGCTTGCTGAAGGGGGGTTACCAGGGGTCAAAGTTCACCTACTCGCCATGAAACACGAAACTCTTATATATCCTGCACAGAAACTCACAGAGACACCAAATTTTCAGTTATTGATCAACAATAGTTGTCCTAAAATACCCTGTGGTGAAATTATGACATCGCTTAGGCCACGCCCCCTGAGAACAGGAAGTGTCATGTTTTACTGTGAACGGTCGCTATCTTAGCCCTTTGACCTAATCAACATGAAACTGTGTCCAGAGACAGAAGACATGTTGGTGTGTTGTGGATTCAAGCCCTGACCGGCTGCGATGAAGCAGCTGGGTGTGGCGGCGTGGCGAAGTGACCTGTAACGCCGATGCCATACGTTTGCTTCTAGATTCCACATGTTTCGACCGAGCTGCACCAAACTTGGCCTGACTCATCCTGGTGTGATACCTGACAATGCTATGTCATCATATTATGACGTCATCTAAGCCCCGCCCCCTCAGAATGAATTAGAGAGATCTTCTGTGTAATTACATAATAAACAGTACATGTTCGTCGTTTGTAGGGCAATGCTGCCCTCTGCTGGCCACTGAAATAGTTTCATTATTTCAGTAATTCGACACCAGAGGGCAGCATTGCCCTGCAGATGAAATTCTTCGATTTTGTAATACACCGGAAAAAATGAAAAATTGGTATTTCTAACACAAAAAGTCACAGAGACTCCAAACTTTCAGTGATTGATCGTCATCAGGTGGCCTACAATACCATATGGTCAAATGATGACATCACGTAGGCCACGCCCCCTGAGAACAGGAAGTGTCATGTTTTACTGTGAACGGTCGCTCTCTTAGCCCTTTGACCTAATCAACATGAACCTGTGTCCAGAGACAGAAGACATGTTGGTGTGTTGAGGTTTCCAACCCTGACCGGCTTTGAGATAGCAGCTGGGCGTGGCGGCGTGGCGAAGTGACCTGTAACGCCGATGCCATACTTTTGCTTCTAGATTCCACGTTTCGACCGAGCTGCACCAAACTTGGCCTGAGTGATGCTGGTGTGATGTCTGAAAATTCTATGTCATCAGATTATGACGTCATCTAAGCCCCGCCCCCTCAGAACAGGAAGTGCTATTTTTTTCCTTGGAAACTTTCATCTATGGCTCTCTTGACCTAATCAAGGTGATTCTGTGTTGGATGACAGATAGGAAGTTGATCTCGCTTGCTTTAAAGTGCCAAGAGTTTTCAATGGCGGCAACGCCGTTCGTATACGTTTGCCTCTACATTCCACATATTTTGACCGAGCTGCATCAAACTTGGCCTGAGTGATCCTGGAGGCTTGCCCGTCAATCCTACGTCATCACATTATGACGTCATCTAAGCCCCGCCCCCTCGGAACAGGAAGTGCCGTTTTTTTCCTTGGAAAGCTCCGTTTATGGCTCTCTTGACCTAATCAAGATGATTCGGATGATGAGCTCTGTCATTGCTGGCTTCTGGCTGAACCGTGCGGGCGTGGCCAAACGGCGAATATCAGTCCCTCGCCATATTCATACGTTTGGCTCTAATTCACACATGGATCATCCGATTGGCGCCAAACTGGATATGTATGACCTTTGTTCACCTCTAAAGAGCCCGACGGGTTTGAGATGTAATTTGACTCCACTGCGCCCCCTAAGTTAATACATCGGCCGTATCTCCTCGACGCATCGACCGATCTGCACCAGATTTTTGGACAGTCGTCGGGGAGCGCCGCCGAACGCATTCACGCCTGTCGCCCGGTGGACGGGCGGGGAAAATGCGCGACAGCTTCTGCGGCGGCTAGCGGGCGGCGATGCTGGAAACTGCGGCAGAGCTTCCGCGGTGGGGAGCAGGCTGCGGCTCTGGAAAACGCGCGAGAGCTTCTGCGGTGGCCGGAACCCCCGCGGTGGCCAATAGGCCGGAGCGGCGCTTGCTGCGAGGGCCGCCCGAGGCTGCTTGCAGCTTTAATTACCTTTGTCTTTGTTTTCTTGCAGACCAAATGTTTCATCTGTGGAATAGGAAATGAGTATTTTGACACAGTACCACATGGGTTTGAAACTCACACACTACAAGAGCACAACTTAGCCAACTACTTGTGAGTATAAGAGGTTCCTCTGTGCTATTGTTGGTTGTTCCAGTTGGTTGTAGCAGCTGCTACTTGGGAACCTTCAGCTGAACTGATGCTTTGCACTTTGCCAAAGTTTCAGTGGGCAAGGCACTGCAGCAGTTATTACTAAGATTATTTGTATATGAGTGCTAATATGTCAAAAGGTTTTACATTTAGTAAAGAAATGTGAAAACCAACATGTTCTCATTCTACTGTATTGTGATGGTGACCTTTAGCAAGGTCAAATAGTGACTCCTACATGTTCTTTCTTCCTGTGGAATTTAAAACCTGTAAATCTCATTATGTTCAGAGACAGTGGTTGATGTTAAACTCTGTAGAGTTTTTATATGGCTGGTCCTCCAATCAGTAAGCTGCATTTGGAATCAGAATAAAAATAATACCTCACTAGCTAAACAGGCTTTTGCTAGTGAGGTTTGATTTGAGGATTTCTCAAACATGCATGAAAGAATCAAAGTATTACTTTAGGTACGTTTTGATGAAGGAATAACATCATAACATGATGGAAATTGGTTTTTCGTAACATCCCCCCTTAAGTTTGAAGTGATGGTTTTTCTCATGAGCTTCATTATTTCTGTACACAGTTCGTTCCATCATCTGTACTTACATGTAATAAATGTTTGTGTGTTTCAGATTCTTTTTGATGTATCTGATAAACAAAGATGAAACTGAGCACACAGGCCAGGTAAAGCAACTCCTCTCCACTCAGCTTTTCTTTCATTCTGAGGGACATTTTGTTCTCAGTATTTACGATCCAGTTCATTCCACGTAGGCACCGACACGTTTCATGGTGGATATTTTCTGATAACATTCTTTTTTTCTTACATCTTGTCCTTTTAAAGTCCTAAAATTAGATGCAATCCTTCTTATGCTGTCTGCTTCTCTTGAAGGAGTCTTATGTATGGAAGATGTACCAGGAGCGCTGCTGGGAGTTTTTTCCTGCTGGTGACTGTTTCCGGAAACAGTATGAGGATCAACTCAACTGAGCTCAGCCTGTCCTTCATCGTGGCCCTCTTGTTTGCTCTCCTAGAAGCAGCCAAACAACTCTGTCCTCTCTGTTCCACTTGTTAGTCCAAGCGGATCCAGATGTTCTTCCCTTCCTCAAGCCATCCTTATTTAGACAGTCAGCCTGTTAACTCTGACATAACCTTCAGCCCACTTTGTTTGAATGCTTCTTGTACATAAACAATATAAGATTATAATATGTACCATATGTGACTGATGGCATGTCAAGATTTCTATCTCAAGTGATCTTTTTTTTTGTTGTTGTTTGTTTCACTTTATTCTACGTACAGGACACGGTAACATGCAAAAAATAGAGCAAAGAAAACTAAAAGGACGTGAAAAAGCCTGAAAGCCATTCAGGGCAAAAAACTGTTCCACATGTTCATGTTAGCTGTAGATCCAGGAGGTAAAAACACAACACAATTCACTTTCTCATTCATTCATGTCCAGCAGAACAAAGCAGCAGCCGCCATATTGATGTGATGACTGTGTTGCACATCTGAGAGAGTGAACGCTTCATTGAAGCACAGTGCAGTCTGAGGAGAAACTGGGTGCTGCTGATGAAAGCAGAGCTTTCTGGTTGATGAAGTTTGCAGATGTTTGTTCATACTCAGCCTGTGCTTAAAGGCTGACTTCTCTTCATTCACACAATAACCTGTCCCAATGGGACAGTACTTATAAATGTTGATCTGATTTGAGAGTCCCACATACATATATACAGTACATACATACATATATACACTGCCTGGCCAAAAAAAAAGTCGCCACCAAAAAATGGTCACACTCTCTAATATTTTGTTGGACCGCCTTTAGCTTTGATTACAGCCCGCATTCGCTGTGGCATTGTTTCAATAAGCTTCTGCAGTGCCACAAGATTTATTTCCATCCAGTGTTGCATTAATGTTTCACCAAGATCTTGTATTGATGATGGGAGAGTCTGACCACTGCACAAAGCCTTCTCCAGCACATCCCAAAGATTCTCAATGGGGTTAAGGTCTGGACTCTGTGGTGGCCAATCCATGTGTGAAAAAGATGTCTCATGCTCCCTGAACCACTCTTTCACAATGTGAGCCCCATGAATCCTGGCATTGTCATCTTGGAATATGCCCGTTCCATTTGGGAAGACAAAATCCATTGATGGAATAACCTGGTCATTCAGTATATTCAGGTAGTCAGCTGACCTCATTCTTTGGGCACACAATGTTGCTGAACCTAGACCTGACCAACTGCAGCAACCCCAGATCATAGCACTGCCCCCACAGGCTTGTACAGTAGGCACTAGGCATGATGGGTGCATCACTTCACCTGCCTCTCTTCTTACCCTGATGCACCCATCACTCTGGAACAGGGTAAATCTGGACTCATCAGACCACATGACCCTCTTCCATTCCTCCAGAGTCCAATCTTTATGCTCCCTAGCAAACTGAAGCCTTTTCTTCTGGTTAGCCTTACTGATTAGAGGTTTTCTTACAGCTACACAGCTGTTCAATCCCAACCCCTTGAGTTCCCTTCGCATTGTGCGTGTGGAAATGCTTTTGCGTTCACAATTAAACATACTCCTGAGTTCTGCTGTTGTTTTTCTTGGATTTGATTTGATCAAACGTTTAAGTAATCGCCGATCACGATCATTCAGGATTTTTTTCCGACCACATTTCTTCCTGGAAGACGATGGTTCCCCACCATCCTTCCAGTTTTGAATGATGCGTTGGACAGTTCTTAACCCAATTCTAGTAGTTTCTGCAATCTCCTTAGATGTTTTCTCTGCTTGATGCATGCCAATGATTTGACCCTTCTTAAACAGACTAACGTCTTTTCCACGACCACAGGATGTGTCTTTTGCCATGGTTGTTTAAGAAATGAGGAGTTACTCATTGCATCAGTTGGGGTTAAATAACTTGTTGCCAGCTGAAAGATAATCGCCTATGCAGCACTTATCCAATAGGAGGCTTGTACCTATTTGCTTAGTTAAATCCAGGTGGCGACTTTTTTTTTGGCCAGGCAGTGTATATATATATATATATACAATACAGACCAAAAGTTTGGACACACTTTCTCATTGAATTCAATGAGAAGGTGTGTCCAAACCTTTGGTCTGTACTGTATATACAGTATATTCATTCATCCAACCTATAACAAACAGGTGCCACCTGCTGCTGGGGCAGCATTCAGATTTGATTTTATTGGGAGGCTTCTAAACTTCAGTTCTTTTTGTTACGCAGTGGAGAAAAATTCATGTCAGAGGACATGTTTGTTGTGTTGGATTAAAGTCAGAGTGCAGTCTAGTGTTACTGAATGCATCACAATACCATGATAAGGAATGTTTATTTTGCTTTTTGACATAGGATCAAGGATCAATCAATTTTTAAAATTCAGCTGATGCTGGTTTTGGTATTTATATATTTTCACGCAAACAACCAAATGAATTTGTTTTGGTCACCTTTATAAATACAGTTTATTTTTGGCCCATCTGGTGGGTAACCTAAGAGCAGACCTGATGCTTATGATTATCTGGTTTTCTAAGAAAGAATTGATGTTACTGACAGTATTGATGGTTTGTTGTAGTAAAGGTGTCACAGCGGGACAGCGTCTCCTGAAAGGCCGTGTAACAGGAAGCTCAGGAGCCGGCGCCGACCATCTTCACTGTTCAAACATCCAGCGATGCATCCCTCCAAACAAAGCAGTCCCTTTAGCTACTAACAGGAACACCTTCCATATGTCCCTCTGTTTTAAGGTCTGGACCTTCATTCAAATCAGAATAGAATAACAGCATTAGAATATCAAATGAGTTTTCGATGGGAGCTGTGTTGTTTAAGAGGTCGCTCCAAAGAAACAAAACCCATCCAGCAATTATTCTTCTGTTTTTATGCTTAGAAATGCTCTTATAAAATACAGCAAAATATGTTATTCTTTTCAAAAAATGTTTAGAAATAAAGTCATTGCATGGAAACTTTGGCAGTCTAATGAACCCGATACAATTTAAGGTCAACTATAAATTGCATAAAACTTTTCATTAGGATTATTTAAGAAGTTTAGTTTTAGGTTTTCTGTACATCTAGATGTCAAGTATTTTGACACATTGCATCCCTTAAAGAGACAGCATCTTATTTCATCGTGTATCTTTTCCATACTATATGCAATTTATAAGAGAAATCTTTAATGATGATTTGGTTCAAGCAATACCTCTTCATTGAATGTACTGGAGGGTCTGTATATTGTTAATGGCAAACAAAGATAGGACAATACGTTGTTGCTTAAGTTTATTTCAGTTAAATAAATGCATGTATTTATTCATTTATTCTATGTTAATTTGTTTGAATGTTACTTTGCCTTAAAGATGAAGCACATAGAAGGAAGTAATTGGTCCTTTTTCTGTCTTGACTGAAAACAATCAAGCTGGTAACTTTGCACTGAACAGGTCATGGTGGTTTTCTTCTCCTCATCAAACCAAATGCACTATGATCTGCCCCTGTCAGGAACAGTGCGCTGTCTGAACACCTACCATGTTTACGTTTAGGGTGAAAAATGTTTAGGTATTAAAAAGAAGATGGGAATCCTCAGGGGCCAGGTTTCCAACAATCAAGGATGGATCCAGTGAAGTAACTTCAGCTTTGAAGTAGTGTTTGCTAGCTTCTGCTAGCTCTGTCTTTCTATAAGCTCTGTCTGATCTCAAAATGATAATGGAATCATTTTTAGTCTTTTGGTTCATATGTTGAAGTTGCTTCATTGTACAGCCCACTAGAGGACTGGAGATGGAGTTGTTCCATGAAGAGCCATGTTTACTGGTTACATTTAGGTTAGTGACATTGCATGCATAGTTAGCCTTGCTAACTGACCAGCAAAAAGGGTGAAAGTGGCAGTCACATTGGCAGCCAACCTGTGTGTGTGTGTGTTTCCATGTTGTCATGCCACGCTGATGTCATGCCTTTTTTTCTACTCCTGCAGTACCGCCTCAGACTGAATGATGCCATAAATACAGTTTGTAGTATTTGGATCATGTGAACGTAAACATTTTCAATATTTACCATGAGGAGGCATGTTTAGTTTGCCTTTCAGTAGTGCATTATGTAGACCTTTTGAATAAATTATTGCTACTTTTGACCAAGGGAAATGTAAAAGAGGGACTGGGTAAATGAAATTGCATGGTCTGGAAAATAAATCTTTATTTATACATTTGTGAGCTGTTGCATATTTATAATTCATGCATTTGCTGATGGATTGTACTTTCCATTCTGTCTGCAGATTGGTACATTTACAAAGTGAAACTAAGCTGAGTGTGAAAACAATGGTCCTCACATTAAATGGGAAAACTTTGCAATAAAATGCTCCCACATGCACTATTGACAGCTTTCAATGAAACTACTGAAAAACTCTTACACACACAGAGTAACTACAGAAGCTAACTTGTTTTTACTTCCACACTTCTAGACATTTTGTAAAGCATAGATTCTTAAAGACTCCCTGCCACCAGTCACATCGAGTTTATTTATATGTAGTATTGCAGCAACAAGGCAGTTTGAAGTGCTTTACACGATAAAACAACTTTGATGGTGACTATAAAACCTTGAGAACTTACTGCTGATTTCTATACCTGCTCCTTGTCATTTGGGTTGGTTCAGTAGCAACTTTATATCCTTACCTATTTTTTCTTTACTTATTACTACACATATTTAAACTGGGCTTTGTTTAATCTTGTTTAAACTTTAATCCTGAATTCAACAAAAGAAAACTTGGTGCTGTGTCAGTGAAACTGTTTGCTTGAGGAAAAGGATCCAGTTGAGCCTCAGACCCTCAGTGAATGTAAAGGTGAGTAAAATGACAGCCTAAGAATCACTGAGGCATTAGAGAGAAAACGACCATACAGCTGATACTTCTTCTCTGTTTCAATGAAACACTGCAGAATCCTTCATCATCATCATCACTGTCACATGACCGAACAAATACCACATAACCAAGATGGAAATAAATGTCTATTGTTAATAAGCCTATATGTATGGAATCTTTTTACCAAAAATGAGCAAACATCAGCATCTTCAGATGTAAATTCATATAATATAGTGTCCCTCCTTAGTAAGCATGTACTTTTTCAATTATATAATGTACACCAGAGATATCACAAACAATATATGAGATATCCAGAAACCTTATACACACTGAAAGAAAAGAAAATTAATAAGGGTTTAATTTACAGATCCAAACAAAACTCAATGTTATCTGAAAGCAAAGAAACAATGCCACCAGCCTGCTGAGTTAGCTAACAAAACAAACACAAAGACTATAACTATGTGATGCTATCTAAGAAAACACAAAGGCTCTGACTTGTCTCTTTCTCTGAGGAACAGATGTCTCAGTTGTCAGATGTTTTGTTTGCACTCAGACATAATCAGCCAAAAGAGTAGAGCTGGCATAATTCCATAATGACATTGAAGACAAAATTGAAATAATCCCCAGTAGGAGGCTGAAATGTAAAAAATAAAAAAAACTGTAAAAAAGTCTTTGTGTTTCCATGAGCGAGCAAACAAACAAAACAGGAATTTCTCAAAGCAGTAAAATTCCAGTCGATCAACTGATGCTTGATGAGGAAGGAAAGCTTCCCCTCCATGTCAGAGAAGTTGCTGGCAAAAAAAATATGTTTTTATTCATGGACATTTCAGTCATGCAGACTGAAAGACATGCAAAGACATGCAGACATGAGGATTGATGTTGTACACTTCTCATATTAACCGTCTTGGTTCACTGCCAAAAAGGAGACATCAACTAAAATACAACATTCATTTAATTGTTTGATGCACCAACCTTTCAGTTCCACAGCTTGTGGCATATATTTATATAGTGAAACCTCGCAGCTTTGTTTATTATTATTATTATTTTATTTTTATTTTTTACTTTACGTGATGGAGCTACATTTTCATTTTCAGGAATCCCATGCACCTGGGAAGGTTATCTATGGCTGAAGATTCCTAGGTGAGGGATCAGACAGAACGCAGTCCAAAGATGTCCAAAGTTACTTCCTACTTGCACTGGAATTTATTCTGGAGTATCAGAGTAAAGGGGGCTGAATATTAATGCATGCCACACTTTTCAAATTATTAGTGAAAGTTCTTTAACCATACATCATTTGCCTTCCACTTCACAGTCATGCCCCACATTCTGTTTTTATCATGTTAAATCCTAATAAACTACATTAAAGTCTGTGCTTGTAACATAATAAAATATATAAAATAAAGCATGTATATACTTTATTATGTATAAATATATAAAATCAAGCTGTATACATACTTTTTGCTACGTACTTAACCTATCCACGGCATTAACCCTTTCTATTCTATACTTGTGTTAACTACAGTGATCTTGTGCCAGAGACGCTCCTCTGCAGACACACTAGAGTTTTGTCAGAGGCGGAGCTCAGAGTTCCTGCACTATAGAGCCAATGGACTGTCTGAAAGCTGAATGCTGCTCTGGTGGAGCAAAGCTTCTCTGCAGGATGTTCCACTGAACACTTGGAGCTACAGCTGACTGGCAAGTAAGACTGCACTTTTAAAGACTTTCAACTTTGCACTAAAGCGTTTTCTTTTAACCTGTTTATAAAGGTAAATGTTTCATATAGTTTACGTGGATAGAGATTATCTTCATTTTAAAGTGAAAACATGAAATATGATTTATCTCTTAAAGTGTTGATTTTCATCTTCACAGTATATGAATGAGGTTTTGATAAATTAACACATTTGCCAGGTTTCTTATCAAATGCAACATTTCACTGAGAAACTGTCATTTTTTGGATCACTTCAGGTTTGTTCAGGCTTGTCACTAACACCAACATTTCATAAAGCTCCATGCATGGAAATGACACAAAATTCACTCATTTATTTCAGCAGCTGTTTTCAGAGATGACTGTAGAATATGACTGCAGTTAAAGGTGTGCTCTTTTATGTCAGTGGACCAGCGTAATAATTAAAAATGATTTTTTTCCCTCTTTTTTAGTACTGTACATACACCTAAAGTCATTGACTGAAGAAAGGCTCTGGGAATATGTGATGATTTTGGCTTTAATTAGTACAGCCTGTATTAGTAATGTCATGTATTCTTTACAGGCTATGCTAATCTATGCCAGAATCAGCAAAACATTGGATCACGAGGATAGAAAACTAACTGAAATATATTGTTTGTGTTGTGTAGATCTCTTGCTGTCTTTGTCATCAGATTCTTCATGTTTTACCTGCTTGGATTCAAAATCTTTTGGGTTAAACACTGGCCAAATCTGAATCAGTTTCACCTGTAAAGGTTCTCTTGGAGACAAATTAGATAAATAATAAGTATAAGCATATTTAAAATCGATTAACAAAAGGCTCTCTAAGGTAATGTTTTCCATCATTCCTTTTGTCTTGATGCTGATGCCATGCTTCAAGATTCCTTCAAATGTTTCCAAGAAACAAGAAAGGAAGTCCAGTTGTTTTCTATTTCAGCAGTCACTGCCACCTGATTAAGGCTCCCTGCAAATATTCAGCATAGTTCTGTCACTGCTTGCTAAAAATACAAATATTTTATTCCAGTGTCCTCTGTGCTCTAGTAGGTGCCAAAAGTTTAAACTTTTCCTGCATAAATCTACTATCTAAGGCTACTTCAACCATATAACCTTACTGTATATATTAAATATGTATCTAGCCTGTCTAACCTTGAAAATATATCAAAATCATAAATCAGTTCCAAGAAAACAATTAGAAATACTTGAAATCTTGCCATGCTGGACAAAAGTAAAACAAGAACTCTGACAGTCAACTGTCAGCATTTAAACTACATTTTGTCTTTTGTTGTGCTTTTGTTTTTCCAGATGGTCATTAACCACAATGAATCTGACTTCTGGGTCTGATCCGGCCCACTTCTTCCCTGATAAACCTTCTGGTATGAGAGACCAAATTACACCTCAATCTAACAAAGAGCCACAAGTAGAAATGCACATTACCTTTAGTTTGTGCACATTTACTCTGCAGATTGAATTAGGATATAACAGATGTTTAAAATGCTTTATAACTGTACATTTTCAGGTGACTCTTTCCAGCAATGGTCCAGGTACTGGAATTTGCATAACATTAGTATTTTGTCAAGAAAAGGAGGAAACAATTCTGAGTCCACTCTTAACATGACCTTCCAGCTGCCTGAAGAGGAATTTGATCCACTGGGAGGTCACACTGTGTGGCAGGTAACACATGGATAAAAACTTTACTTTCAACTCTGTTTTTTGACACTTTTATTCAACATATTTTCCATAATGTTTAATTCCTCATTAGTAAAGGATCAATAAAATGACATGAAAATGGATTCTTTTAACTTGATATCTACAAATTTGGAATAATTCCATCATTCTTTTAAACATAATACCAATATAACTTTGACTGAAGCTTCTTCTTTTTCCATAAATGAGAAACTACAAAGTCAAGAGAAAATTCTTATGTTTATCTGCAGAAAACATTCAAGATTTGATTTGTTTCCAATTAAACATGATGGGAGTGAGACACACTAACACTGCTGACAGTCCTCTGAAACTCTGGGATTTTGACCTTTTTTATAAAACAAAAGAGAAATAACAGGATTTTGTTTTTAATTAGAATTTATTGTTTGTAACTGTACACATGTACAATAAGATTAAAGTCAACTCCAAAAACAGTGCAAAGAAAGAAATACATAGTTACAACAATATATATGGATACACATATACACACATATACATATGACCACTATATAATTAGTGTGTTGGGCTTCAGGGTGTTAAATGCTTTTGGGAAGAAGCTGGTTTTGAGTCTGTTTGTTTTTGATTGAATGCCTCTGTAGCGCCTCCCAGAGGGCAGCAGGTCAAACAAGATGAAGCCAGGGTGGGGGCTATCCTTGGTGATGGCCTCAGCTCTGCTGAGGCAGCAGGAGGTCAGTCAATGTTACTCTACAGCAGGGGTCTCAAACTCCAGTCCTCGAGGGCCGCAGTCCTCCAGTTTTTAGATGTGCCACAGGTACAAAATACTGGAATGAAATGACTTAATTACCTCCTCCTTGTGTAGATCAGTTCTCCAGAGCCTTGCTAATGACCTAATTATTTTATTCAGGTGGTGCAGCAGAGGCACATCTAAACGTTGCAGGACTACGGCCCTCGAGGACTGGAGTTTGAGACCCCTGCTCTACAGCCTCACCCTGTTTGTAACAGTACAGCTGCTGTTCCATATGCTGTTTGTCAGCAGGCTCAACAGAAGGTCAACAGCAGCTTGGAGTTTAGTTTGTGCTTCCTGAGACTCTGATGAGGTGTAGCCACTTCTGAGCCTTCTTGATGACTGCTGTGATGTTTGCAGTAATCTGCACAGATGAGGACCCCAAGAAACCTGTGGGTGTGGATCCTCTCCACACTCGCTGTTAATGTAGAGAGGAGCTGGGTCGGTATTCAGCTTCCTGAAGTCCATGATGACCTCATTGGTTTTCTTAGTGTTCAGAGTGAGGTTGTTCTCTGAACATAAGGCTGCCAGCTTCAGGACTTCCTGTAGGCTGCCTCATCACCCTGTGAGATGAGTCTGACCACTGTGGTGTTATCAGCAAACCTGACGATGCAGTGGTTGTTGTTGTTGTGGGCTGGACTGACATCTTGGGGATGGAGGCAATAGAGTAGGGGGCTCAGTACACAGTCCTGTGAGGAGCCAAGTCTCAGTCTGGGGTCAGTTGGTGAGGAAGTCCTTTATCCACACATGTGAGAGGAAGAACACCCAGAGTGACCGGTTCAGTGATGAGTCTGTCTGGGGTTATTGTGTTGAAGGCTGAACTGTAGTCAACAAAAGGCAACGTCCTCTGTGGATCTCTTAGCATGACATGAACTGGTGAGGGTCGTAGTGTTGGAGCGTATGGTCTGTGATGTGCTGCAGAACTAGTCTCTCAAAGCACTTCCTAATTACAGGAGTCAGGGCCACCTGACTACATTGTGTTCCAACTTATTATGCAAGTGATATTTTCTCAGATTTTCTTAAATGGTCAATGCAAATGATGGTCAGTATAATTTTCAAGTCATGAACTATTACAGTAGAAATCAAATTTTACTGAACAAAGTTCCCCATGAGAACAGTATTTTTTTTCAAAAATAAAAAACTCAAAATGCACTGTTCCAAATGATTATGCACAGCAGATTTTCTAAACATTTTATGGATTATAAAGAACTGCAAACGGTCATTCTTTGAATGTGCAGCATTAAGCGGTCACATGTACTAAAATCAAAAGCTATTTCAATCACAAACATCTTAACAGACCAAGTTACATGTTAACATAGGAGCCCTTCTTTGATATCACAGCACAATTCTTGCATCCATTGAACTTGTGAGTTTGTGGAAAGTTTCTGCTTGAATTTCTTGGCAGGATGTCAGAATACCTTCCCAGAGCTGCTGTTTTGATATGAACTGCATCCCATCCTCAGATCTTCTGCTTGAGGAAACTCCAAAGTTTTCTCAATAGGGTTGAGGTCAGAGGAGGATGGTGACCACACCATGAGTTTCTCCCCTTTTATGCCCATAGTATTCCTTGCAGCATGAAATGGTGCATTGTCATGCATGAAGATGATTTTGCTAAGGAAGGTACAGCTCTTCTTTTTGAACCATGAAAGAAGGTGATCAGTCAGAAAGTCCATATACTTTGCTGAGGTCGTTTTCACACCTTCAGGGACTCTGAAGGGGTCAACCAGCTCTCTCTCTCTCTCCCCATGATTTCGGCCCAAAAAATGACTCCACCACCTCCTTGCTGACGTCACAGCCGTGTTGGGATGTGGTGGCCATCCATCACCAATTCACTACTGTGTCCATCTGGACCATCCAGGGTTGCACAGCAGTCATCAGTGAACAAGTCTGTTTAAAAATTAATCTTCATGTACGGCTGGGCCCACTGAGACCGTTTCTGCTCACAAGCCTCTGGAGGATCCTCCACTTTGAGGTTCTAGAGGCACCAGCAGCTTCAAATAACTGTTTGCTGTTTTGTAAGGGCATTTTAACAGCTGCTCTCTTAATCCGATGAATTTGTCTAACAGAAACCTTCCTCATTCTGCCTTTATCTGTACAAACCCATCTTTGTTCTGACTCAGCCACAAATCTCTTCACAGTACGATAATGCTTCAGTTTTCCTTAAATATCTAATGTTTTCATACCTTGTCATACGGCACTACACTCTGATGATTTTCCAGCAGAGAGATCCTTTCTGTTTCCCATGTTGCTTGAAACCTGTAGCCTGCTTAATAATGTGGAACATCCTTCTTAAGTAGATTTCCTTTAATTGAGCTCACCAGACAAACTAATCAACCCAGCTCTCTGAAATTAATTATAGTGATTCAAAGAACCCTGACACACAATACCATCTATAAATTTAATAGTACAACAAAAAATGTAATCTGTATGACACTTAAATCCAATTTGCATAACAATTTTAAATACAGCGTATATTTGGGGAGTGCACCTAAATCTGACTACTTATTACTTTATTTGGTTACATCTCCTCTTCATTCCCAGGTCATCATCATCGTCTTCCTCACCGGATCCCTTTCTTTCGTCACTGTTGTTGGCAACATCCTGGTTTTAGTGTCCTTCAAGGTAAATAAGAGTCTGAAGACGGTTAACAACTACTACCTGCTCAGTCTGGCCTTCGCTGACCTGACTATCGGCACTTTGTCAATGAATCTCTATACTACCTACATCATCATGGGCCAGTGGGCTCTTGGGCCGGTGGTTTGTGACTTGTGGCTTGCGATAGACTATGTGGCCAGTAACGCCTCCGTCATGAACCTGCTCGTCATCAGCTTTGACAGGTAGCTGAAAGTATTTTAATTTACAATTTTCTTCTAAATGACTGTATGGTTTTGTCTTTTGCATTTAAATTTTTTTATATATTTACTCCTATGTAAATATGAACAATGTGACAGTTCTGCCATTATTGCTGTTTGGGCAAGACTCTCTTGTCGTTCTCAAACCAATAAAAATGCAAGAAATCAAAAGAAAGACGCACACAGAAATAAAAAATTCTAAATACCAAGTGGAGGCAGCAACACTCCAGTTGCCTGTGACAAAAAAGCAACTGTTGTGGTTTTGTTATACTTTGTGGTTTGTTATATATTGTACTGCAAAGAACAAACAAGTTACAGTCTCTGTTTATTACTATCTGTGTCTCCCCAGGTATTTTTCTGTGACCAGACCTTTGACCTATAGGGCCAAACGAACAACCAAGCGAGCCATGACCATGATTGGACTAGCCTGGTCCATCTCTTTCATTCTCTGGGCCCCAGCCATACTGTTCTGGCAGTACATTGTGGGTGAGCGCACGGTCCAGCCAAATGAGTGTTATATCCAGTTCTTGTCCGAGCCCATAATTACCTTCTGCACTGCTATTGCTGCGTTCTACTTACCAGTGAGTATCATGGCCATTTTGTTTTGGAAGATCTACCAGGAGACAGAGAAGAGAGCTAAAGATATACAAGGTCTCAAGGGATCTGGGTCAGGCACCAACCCGAGCCAGGCTCAGAACCTGGACAATGGCGGTGGAAAAGATGCAGTTGGCAGCCAGAGGATGTCATCAATCATGCTGCGCCAGATCAGCTCCCAAAGCGCCAGCAGTAGTGAAATCTGTTTGTCTTCTCCAGAGAGAAACAGGAACAATAATTCCACCTCACCAGGAGTGGAAAACCAAAAGTGCTGTAGAACGCTATGTTTTCAATTCTCAGCCTTCTGGACTCGTTTTCCTGCATCAAACAGATCTTGCAACACAACAACAAGTACAGTAGAGGAGGCCGAGCGCAGCAGCGTTAACGGGGACATGGCTTCTGCTTCAGAGGTGAACAAGAACAGCCAACATTATGAAAGCGTCAAAGTTCAGAAAGGCTCAGATGGACTTACTCCCTCATCTTCTCTTGACCAGTCAGTTGCTAAGGCAACCAGAGATGCTGTGCTTGCCAAACGCTTTGCCACTAAAGCAAAAATAGAGATCAATAAGCGCAAAAATGAAAAAAAGGCAAATGAAAAGAAAGCAAATGAAAAGAAAGCAGCAAGAACTCTGAGCGCTATTCTGTTTGCATTCATAACCACGTGGCTGCCGTACAACATCATGGTGTTGGTCAACACTTTCTGTCAGGACTGTATTCCAGAATCTCTGTGGGCTCTGGGGTACTGGCTGTGTTATGTTAACAGCACAGTGAACCCCATGTGCTACGCTCTGTGTAACAAGACCTTCCGGACAACCTTTAGGGATATATTAATATGCCAGTGGAATCAAAACAGGAACAAGCCCAATTTTAATCAAAGGCAGGCTGTTGGCTCCCGAAAGGAGCCTAGATAGATTGTAATACCAGATTGATCCATTGGGTGGAGATATTTTCTTTAGGTTTAGGTGTCATTAATTATCCCTCTGTGGAAAGAACACTCACCTGTTTCTTTATTTACTACCTAAACTTGTTTAGTTTATGGCTTTTACCACACCTTGTTGGGAAAGATATGCTCGATGTATTGACTGTAGCCCTGCATCAGAATCACAATTCCTTTATTATCACTGTACAAGACAGCACATTTTAAAAATAGCAACTCTCAAAAGCAGTGCAAATAAATAATAATATACATGTGTGTTCAAATATCAGTGGGAAATAATACCTTTTAAATATAGATTTAGTAAATTATATTTGAGCTTGACAGGATAGACCTTGCTTACACTTGTATTCATATTTTTCGTTTTCATTTTTATAAACATATTAAGAAGATTTAGTCAAAATAATTTCTATATTTGGCAACATTGTGGAGGTTTTAAGATGGACAGTGATTTTACACTCAATAATCATAAAAGCCACAGTCAAGTCTAGTTTTTATTATTTACAGAAAATAGCAAAGACAAAATCTATCCTTTCAAATAAACAGTAATCCATACCTTCATTTCATCATGACTGGATTACTGTAATTCCCTCCACCACAAAGTCAGCCAGTCCTCACTTACAGTACATGTCTGCAGCTGGGGCAAAATGCTGCTGCCTGTCTTTTAACAGGAACATGTAAGACAGAACACATTACCCTGGTCCAGGCTTCTCTCCACTGACTGCCCGTGTATTTTAGAGTTCATTTTAAAATCATTTTGTTTGTTTTTAAGATTTTAAACAGTAACAACCTTTCCTAATTTGCCTTAATAAACAAATAAGATGATTTGGGACAGAATGACCTACAGGAGATGACATCACACATCAGAGGACAGATGAAGAGAGAAAAATGAGATTTGACAGGAGAGTGAGGATCCTGTCTGTGCCTCCTCACCAGGTGAATCAGGGCAGAATGACTGAAGACTGCATCTGGAGAGCTGGCTGCACCTCAGAGAGCTTTGAAACCAGAGCCAGAGCTGCCTCATCATCTGTTATTAGATCCAGCACAGCTCTGTCACACACACACCACATATACACACCAAGAACCTGAAGTCAATGAATGCTGAGGAAAACATCCCTAAGATATCATGAATATCAGTAGAGTCACACTTGTACTGAAATGTAGTAATTTCTTTATTTAAAAATCAATTAGAATATTTTTTTTAAACTTCTAAATTTTTTTTTTAAGTCATTATACAGTTGTTTCTCAGTTAATTATAATGGGACCATTTGCTATTGACTTTTGCTATTTACTAGTTATTGCTATGCAGAAAGCAATGCAATAATTAAATTTTTAGTTAAACTATAATTTTAACAGTGAAAACATTTTTCTTACATTTACAGGAAATGACATCAGATTTGTTTCATGTTGCATCATATTAAGGCAATGTTCATAAGCTGCCAACCAGCAGCTCAGACGGTTTGGTTTTTGGTTTCGTGTTTCACCATAGACAAGTTGCTTGTAGACCCTGTAATGTTTGTGATCAGATCAGAGCTTTGCTGTGATTAAAGATTTCTTAGGGGTTAACAAAGGTTTATGATCTTGCTTTATTTGTACTCATGCTTATTTGTTGTTATCTACATTAACTGTGTAAATTCTGACATTCTGGAGAGTATAAACAAACAGCTGCTTAAAAGTGTAAGCTGTAGCAGCGATGACTTACTGATCTTTGTGGACAAAGGTCTGTGGAGGAACAGAAGTAACTGATCTAATATCAAATATTACGCACAGCAATAAATTACAGCTTGTTTTATTCCATCTTACTTTGGTCTTTTACAGATTACAGTGTTCCTGTTTACAGTGATCCAAGTAGTTCTCCTATTTGCTTACAATAAGTCAATATTTCTTGTAATGTGGTATAAAACAGTGTTCAGTAAGTCTTTAGGTTTTCAGAAAGTTAATTTGTTTTTCTTCAGATTACCAGTTAAAACTCAGCTATTATCATTTTTGGTATAACCTTGCTGGTGCTAAAATACAGGTTTCCAACAGAGTAACTTCTGACAGAAATGGGAAATGTATTTCTGGAAGTTTACTGGTAAAACACTAGATACTGATAAAAACAGTTTTTCTAAAACGTTCCAAAAGACATGCGGGTGATGCTTTAGGAGCCTTTCCTCTTGACGATTTCTGTCAGAGTTACAAAGTTTGAAACAATCAAAAATATAAATTGTTCCTCTAAAACTTGGTAAGGTCTTTGCTTCAAAACAAGTGAGAAAGTAGCCAATGAAAATATTTTAAAGGATCTTAAGAAAACCTAAAGAAATATCGAATGTGACCAATCTCAAACATGAATGGAAAGTCTTGTTCTCAAAGGAAAAATCTGACAAAAAAAAAACAAGGGCAAAGATCTGATCAACTCATTCATTATGTGTGCATGTCTTTCATTTTGTGTAATCAAACACAGAAATGGTCAAATAAAAATATTGACAACGAAGGACAGGATTCATAAGATAGAAAGTTTGTTGAAACATTCGCACGCAGGTTTACAGCAGACCAAACGATGTTTCTTCCGTCACCTTCTTTAAATCACATGACTTAAAGAACAGATATATTCATAGTACTTCTTATGTATAAAACATGAATAAGCACAAAATACACATAACATTAGCACAATAGCCTGTGATAACTTCCATGTCTGATAGAAAAAAATACTAGTTCGCCAGGATAAAGTGCTAACAGCCAAGTGGCATGCTGCTCATTTCTACAAGAAGAATTTCATGGGAAAATCAAACAGGATTAACTGCAAATAAATAAAGCATAACCACTTTAGGGCTAAATGAAAATATTTTAGGCAAAAAACAAACCTGAAGAAAATAAATCAAGTTAATCAGCTTCAAGAATGAGTGAATAAAATATGATTGGACACAAGGTTAGAAAGAAGAAAACCTGATATTGATCCTAGGTTCATTTAGATCAGAGGTCTGCAACCTTCACAACCGAACAAGTTAGCCAAATAAAACTCATCTAGAGCCATTAGAAAAAAGACAACTTATAGTTTTAGATAAATATCTACCCCAGAAAAGTTGGTGTTATTAAATTAACACAG
Organism: Xiphophorus hellerii; assembly: GCF_003331165.1. Classification (NCBI taxonomy): domain Eukaryota; kingdom Metazoa; phylum Chordata; class Actinopteri; order Cyprinodontiformes; family Poeciliidae; genus Xiphophorus; species Xiphophorus hellerii. The sequence continues at coordinate 25,253,043 of NC_045681.1, forward strand.
TAAACAATTTTCAAGTCTTATTGAGATTAGATAAAAATACTTCATATTTCAAAACATCTAGACTGGATCAATGTCTTATAGAATAAAACAGTGTAAACAAAAATCATATGAGATATATCTGCCTTCAAGTATCCACCAACCACAATGAATGTGATCTTTACAGGCATTCATTTGAACACGTGCTTCTTTAAAACCTTCCAACGTAGTGTCAACAGAAATCAACTGACCCAACAGAAATGCCCATAAACAGGATCCACCTGGATTATTCACAAGAGACAGTCAGGATCCTGATCCTGTAATTATATCCAGGCACAAATATCAAGTCTCCCACTTCCAATAGGGTGAAGAGGTCATGCTCAGCTAATGGCTTGACCTATGATTGAGTTGAGGGTTCAGTTGATGATTAGGCAGGAGTGATTTTAACATGGATGAAGAGAGAGGCAGGAGAGAGGCTGGAGCCGTCCAGCTTCAGCAGGCGCACATGGCGATAACCTGCAGACAAGAGACACAGTCAAGATACAGTTAAGCTCACAAACCTACGAACCCTTAGCACGTCTTTGCTTCAAGCCTCCATTTTAAACTACACTGTATTGCCAAAATTATTTGCTCACCCATCCAAATTATTAGGATCAGGTGTTCCAATCACTTCCATGGCCACAGGTGTATAAACTGAAGCACCTCGGCATGCAGACTGTTTTTACAAACATGTGAAAGAATAGCTTGCTCTCAGGAGCTCAGTGAATTCCAGTGTGGAACTGACAGGATGCTCTGCATCTGCATCTAAGCCATACATCACCATGTGCAACACAAAGTGTTGTATGCAGTGGTAAAGTTTGGAGGTGGCCCCTTTCTCTTCCAACATGACTGTGAACCAGAGCACAAAGTAAGGTCCATGAAGACATGGATGGAGAGTCTGGTGTGGATGAACCTGACTGGACTGCACAGAGTCCTGACCTCAACCCTACAGAACACCTTTGGGATGAATTAGAGCAGAGAGTCAAAAGTCAGACCTTCTCATCCAACATCAGTATCTGACCTCACAAATGCGCTTCTGGAAGTATGGTCAAAAATCCCCCTAAACACACTCCTAAAGCTTGAGAACAGCCTTGACAGAAGAGTTGAAACTGTTCTAGATACAAAGTTGGACCAACATCATATTGAACTCTATGGATTAGGAACGGAATGTGACTTAAGCTCATATGTGAGTCAAGGCAAATGAGCAAATAGGTTTGGCGATATAGTGTACATGTGCACACACACACACACACGCACCTGTGCGAAGACTGGTGAAAGGTAGTGTAAACTGCCCCAAGAAGTCATTACTAGAGGTATAGTCATGATCCTCCACTATGAAGCGGACAAGAGCCAGGTCAGGTCTCCGCTGTTTAACGCCTGTCTGATTATTACAAAATCAGACAATTAAAATTAAAAGCAAAAGGAGAGTATCTAGTTGTGCTTTATGTTATTTTGCTCAATTAAAACAACACAGCACAACTCCAAAACATCTGCTTATTAACTTATAACCGGAGATTTCACTGGTGTTAAATTATTATAGTACGCGCGTTTTTCTCTAGAAAAAGGTGGTTCCTGATCGGATTGGTGTGTTTGATTTATGGACTGGGATATTTTACACAGGTGGTTTGCACAGGATGAATAATAAATCGCTTATCATTCATAGACTTTAAAATAAAAAACGGGAAAACACCGCGGGACAGTGAATTTTTAATTCAAGCGAAAGTGCAGAAAACAATAACTAATTTGTTCCAAAGAAATAACAGTGATGCTAAATTAATTTATAAAAAATACAAATACAGCTACTAATATTAAAAGTAACAAGTACCTCATTACAATTTTACTTTACTTACTTTTTGATGAGCAAACTTCTGCTCATCACAAATGAGAACACATTGGTCTCAAACTGTTGTTATTTAAAGGAGCACATTTATAAATAAAAAGCAACACAAAATATTATGTGTACATGTAATAGGACACTAATTTCCAATATTTTATGTCTGTTGCGTTCTGATTACATGAAAACACTGTGGGGGAGACTGGAGAAGATTGATTCATTTTTGAAGCAAATTTCTTACTTTAGTATTTGTTATATCTATAAACGTGCCTCTCATAAATATGTTGTTGTTATGATTAAATATAATGATTAAGCCTGATTGGTATTGGTTCCCTACCACTCACATTCTCCTCAGCCAACTGGGGGGGTGGGGGGGGGGTGGATCCTATTGTCATTACAACACAGCAAATGCTGTATGTACAAAATACATACAGAAACATACTGATACACTATTAGGAATAAATGGAATTACTGAAATAAATGGGAGAGTCATTATTGTTAGGGATTTTCGTGGATGCATGTTATGGTACACTAGCAATAGAAAACAACTAGATGTTTGGCTGAATCCTCATTGGTCATTCATTTAAAAATTCAAAACATTTTCTTGAGAATGGGTCTTTCCTTCAGAAAATTCTTTTGTTTCCAGTTGTTCCCATTTAGGTTTACGGGTCAAGAACTGAAAGGAATTTCTATTTTCTACCTTTGGATTTAAAGGGGCAGTATTGGATATTTTCCAGGCACATGGTGCTGTTTTATAGCAGCTAAGCAACAATGTTATCTTCAGTTGTTACAAATTAATTAATCTGTGTAATTTCGTAGGTTCTTTTATTGCTGACAACTGTTAACAACAGACAAGAACGCCAGTGAGCGCCGTTACTGTGCTGAATTTCAGTTGGCTTGCTGAGTCAGGAGTGCTCACTGTTCATACGCCCACTAGTGGCGAACTGCTGTGACTACAGTTTAATCCTCCGTCAGTCTGTATAGAAGCGCAGCTTAAAAATAATTTCTATTTTTTAAATAATTTTAAAAAAAATCAAATTTAAATTTTAAAAGCAGAATTGCTTTAATTCTGCTTTAATTGAAAACAGAAGTTTTCAATTAAAGAAAGAAAGGGGAGGGGTGTACTTCTTTCTAATGTCCATTCTGTCTCACAAAATTGGTGTTTATCAATCATCTGAAAATTAATTTCATTTTGTATTGTGACGCCTTGAAATTAGACCTCTGTCTCTAAGAAGCTCCTGCTCGTTCCGATACTGCACCTTGAGCACATCAACCCAACAATGCTTCTCCATTATGCCTTTAACAACCTTAACCTTTCTCAGGAGCGTTGGACTGTCAATTCCAGCAAGTCTTTCGTGAAAGAATCAAGGCAGAACTCCAGACATCATTTCTGCCCACTGTAGCTTTAAAAATCAACGTGACCGTGGTTGTGCCGGTGGTACGCTTGTCACGTGATCTGACACGGAAGTATTGTGTGACGTTGACGTTAACCTGATCTCAGCAAGTCTGTCTCCAGGACGAACATTGAAACTCTGACACTTTTCTAAGCTGAAGACATCTGTGTGTCTCTGCGGAGGCCGGACGACTGCTGGCGGAGGAAATGAGACCAGAAGGAGAGTTCCAGAGATAAGACAAAGTGCAAGCTAACGACGCTAAGCTGCACCACACCGGACAGGGAGAGTCCCGGCTGAAAGGTCCGAGCTGAGTGTAGTGTATGCGGTCAGTGTTGCTCAGATATTCAGTAACATGATACTGCCCACAGTGAGTTCTCTGTCCAGGTATCAGTGTGAGATGCTGTTGTCCTGTCTGTCTGTCCTCCCCCACCAGCTCCTGTTAGCCTGAGCTGGGATCATGCCAGTCTTGGCCATGGCAGAGCCTGCAGTGGATCATCAGAGGCGCTTTCAAGCTGCCGTGGATGTCATCCACAAACTCCCCAAAAACGGTAAAAACGGTTCCCCTCCTGGAGTTTTAGTTTCAATAGTGCAATCTTATCAGATAATACAGTCCTGAATTGATCATTTGTAATTATGAAACACCAGTTGAATATAGTAACAATTTACAAACTTTGGGAGAGAAAAAAAAGCACATTTTGGGGTTGAGCATAACGTCAGAAATCAAACTAAATAGAAATGGTGGTAAGAATATCCATGGTATGACATTACATGGCCCGAATTGTGAAATTGGAATGTTTGAACCTGTCAAACAAATAATCAAATATTATTTGATTGGCTGGATTATAGTTTTCTGTATATGCAATTTTTCCCCCAGAAAACTTGCTAAGCCCGGTGGTTGGGTGCTTGGGCACTCATTCATCCAGAAGCCCACCATGTTTTTGAGTTAAAAAATGTTTAAAGTTGACAGGAAGTTTGAAAATATCACTTGACAATTATGTGTTATTGGAAGATTAATACCTGAACACCAACTATATATATATTTTTAAATGCAAACATTTTAAAAAGACTTAAATAAATAAGCAATGCTTAGCCTGATGGGGGCACAAGTAAAGCCTGGTGGCCTACCAGGCTTATAATACACCAATGGAAACCCTGATATGAATAAGAACTATGACATTGGAAGAATTACTGCTGTGTAAATGAACTGAATTAAAATTGTTGCTTCAGATGGGGAATTAATTAAACAATGGAAATACATTTTAATTGTTTTCCTTTATGCATTTCCATTATGTTATTATGTATGACGAATCTGTTGATCTGCAGGTTCCTACAGACCTTCTTATGAGGTGATGCTGCGTTTCTACAGTCTGTACAAGCAGGCAGTGTGTGGACCATGTACAATGCCTCGGCCTGGCTTCTGGGACCCAGTGGGTCGCTACAAGTGGTCAGTGTGCCGTTTTATCCAGAATATTTAGGCAAATTCCATTAGCATCTCTGGTGTTTGAATTAAATCAAGGAACAATACCAAACAACTGCTTGGGTCCAATACATGGTAGTATAGTATCATGGTTTATCTATTTATCTTATCTTATCTTATCGTACATGCACATAAAGTCTTGCTCATAATTATCAATGCATTGCTGGAGGTGGCAGCTTTTCAACAGACGGCTTTTCTTGGGTCCTTTAGGTTGTTCAACTCCAGTTCACCCAACAGAATTTGTCCAATATTTTGGCTGTGGGATTCTGGTAATGAAGAGTTCAGCACCAGTATTTTTTAAACACTTCCTCCTGTGGGCTTGTTTCAGGGATGCATGGAGCCGCCTGGGGGCGATGAGTCAGGAGACCGCCATGGCAGCATATGTGGAAGAGATGAAGAAAGTGGCACGAGAGGTACAGTCAGCATTTTTCCATGTCAGGTTCCACAGATCTCTGCTGTAATTTCCTGTCCACCTCTCTGAAGCTGGTCCTTCTCTAGAGTTGCATTGCTGGACGCCTCTTCTATGATGTTCTATCAGCTGTTAGTGATGACGCATGTTGTTGCCTTAGATAGGCTCTTTTGTCCTTTTAAACAATATTCCTCCAGATTCCATCTTACTGATATTTTACACTGCTTTCTACAAAGAAACAAATGTTCACATTTTCTTTCATACTTTTTATAGTTGCTGTCACAACCACTGTGAATTTGTTCTATTTGTTTTGAAATGGATGACTTGATGTGTTTTGAGGAGCGCAGGAGACCCTGAGCAGAGTGTGTCCTGGATGTGTGCAGGTCATCCACACCATGCCCATGGATGAGAGAACAGCGTCGTTCTTCCACCACTTCGAGCCTCTCTACAGGGTCATTGACGACATGCCGCTGCCTCCAGCTTCACTGCTCACACTTGTTGAAGGTGGGTTGGTATACACTTCATCAGCTGGGGTGTGGGTTTTGAGAAGAATTTTGGTGGGATTCTTATCTTCCAGACCTGAAGGGAGCACAGGAAGAACGAATTCTCTCTAATGAACAGTTGTTGGTTTTATGTACCAGCTGTGTCTCTAATTGTTAGAGATGAATAGAGATTATTGGAACAATAAGGTGACTGATCCTAGCTCTCTGACATGTATACTGTCAGTTAAAAGTCTGAGAACTCTAGCCAGCTGTATATGACCACATATCTTCTGCCGTTGTTTTCTACATGTTTGCATCTCATTCAGGTCCTAAAGGCAGGCAGCAGGTTGACGGTTCAGCAGACGTGAAGCTTCAAGGTGAGGAGCAGGGGCCACCTCAGGAGTGTTTAGAGAACTCTGATCCAGAGCCGGAGCTGAACATGGCTGACGAAGCCCACCTGCTTACCAACAGCGTTCCTAAAGGTAAAGCAGGACTAAGGCATGATGGGAAAGTCGTCTCCAGCTGTCATGTTTCTGTCTGTGTCCTTTTGGTGTTGAATTAATTGTCACACAAGCTTCCAAGTGAACAAATGTTAGATGTCTTTTAAAGACAGCTTGTGTTTTTGTGGAAACATCCTTGTTCACATTATGACATCATCAATAGAAGAAATGTTTCATCAAAAGCTGTAAGTTCAGCAAATCTCACATGAACAACACAGGACACACTTTAAAAACTAAGCCAAACCGTGGAAGCTAAACTCTTTTGGTAGCAGGTCCATTTTACTGCTTTGCACAGAAACCACATTATGTAGCCACAGCTCATATTTATTGTTTTGGTCTCTGCTTGACGCATTAATCTTTGATTTAACCACTAAACATATGATGTAATGATGACAAAAACCTTCATACAGACAAACATGTTGTCATTATACTGTTGATCACTGTTGTATTCAGATGATCATGAAGTCGGCTGCAGGCATTTATTTATCTTTGACATTTTCCCAGACTGTTAGAGTTTTGTTAATAGAATAAACTTTATTCTGTGCTCTAAGTTCTCTGGTAAAGCGTGTCTTAACTAGATGTTCCTCACTGACAACTTTTAATAATTTTTTCTGATTATTTTTACCTCACCTCTATGACTGCAGCATATTTGTAATGATAAACCCTGACAACTTTGTCAGAGGTTCAATTCCTCCAGGTAAGGGATGTTTACTTTGGGACAAGTTGATGGGTGTTTTTAAAGTGCTTTATAAATACATTGGCATTGACAAATTGCTGACAAACCCACTGGGTAGACTGGCAGGTGGCGTCATGTCAGTGACCTTGTCAGTGTTCAGTCAAGTTGTCCAGAGTCCTGCTGATGACCTGATTACATGACTCATCTAAAAGCTGCAGGACACCTGGAGTTGAAGACTTCTGCACAGTACCTTTAAAAGAAAGTTATTCCTTTCCATTGTCACCACATGTATGCTCAGGAGGATTTGACTGAATTTATTTGATTACATATTTCTACCTACACAACAGATCTGTTTGTCTTTTAAGGTGCCTTGAAAGGACATTAGTTCATCTAAATGAACTGAGTTGAACTGTTGCAGACTCTGGGACATCTGAGGGTTTGGTCTTGACCAGCGACTCAGAGAGTGAAATCTTCTGTGACTCTGTGGATTCAGTGGAACAACTGAGCAACATCAAGGTATGGTGGTACCATCATCAGCTCCACAGCACAGCGAGACATGTCCCAACAATTAAAATGCACATAAAGATATGATATTCATGAAGTAAAATGTAAAAGTTTTCTATTTATTACAGATTCCACTTGTCAAGTCAAACGGCTTTCACAACAGCAGCGTTTACCCACAGTCCTCTCCTGGTCAGGGGACTCACCTGGAGGGAAGGCAGGTCGGCGCCGGTCAAGGCGGAGAAGGAGCAGAGGATGAGAAATGTGCGGGTCAGCCCCGGAGAGGTTGGCACAGCGGGCGGGAAGGTTCCCACCACAGCTGGAGAGAACGTAGGCTGTTACTGTTTGATAATACTAATTATTATCTGATGCATTTAAGAACTTTTTCTACAGTCAGTTGTTATGTTTGGGCAGCAGCTCCAAATGCTACCGCTACCACCTACAGCCAGCCAGTGATTTCCAAATGTGTTTTCTCTCTGCTTGGTTAAATGTTGCACAGTGAGCAAATGATAAATTTATCAGCCTGTCATCTGCTTTGATTTTCTTTTGTATCACCATTAATTGAGTCTGGTTTGTTGACAACATTGTTTAATTTCCTTTATTTAACCAGATTAAAACCCTTTAGTTCTTATTTGCAAGAAGGAGCTGAGCAGAAATTCTGCAGTAGACATAAAAATGGACTTAAGACAAATAAACCACTGAAATGATTTAAAATTCTACACCAATTCAGCTCAGCCCCTCATAGTTCTTTAGCACTGAGACCAGGACTCTGTGATGGACTCTCTGAAACATGGACTTTGTTGTCCGTCAGCCTCTTTGTGACTGACCTGGTGGTATGCTGAGGGACATCATCCACTCTGAAGACCCACTTCAGCCTCAACTTCCCCTTCATGGTTGATGTCTTGAGATGTTGCTTCAATATTTGCACATTAGGTTCTTTCATCATGTTGCCAAGTATTTTGTTACACACTCCAGTCTTTTCTGCTGGACTCCCCAAAACATGATTACCTAATGAGGTTGTCTGGGGCTCAATTTACAAACCAGCAGTGTAGCTTAATGACAAGGTTATATTGTTGTCTGGTAGTTATTTCAGCATTCATCTAACCCTGTATGATCCACAGGTGGTGTTCCACAGGGAAGCCCAAGGCGGATGGCCCCTGGTGGTGGTGGGGGGGCAGGACGCGGAGGTGGGGACGGCTCAGAGGGTGGAGCAGAGAGGATGCACGAGACACACCTGCAGCAACAGATAATCCTGGCTCTACGGAGGCTCAGAGAGGACATGAGGAGTGTGATGGACAGACTGGAGGTGGTGGAGAGGCTCGCTGCCACCCATGTAAGTTTGTGTGCTGATGCAGAATCATGTCTAAGGCTTCATTTCATTCCGTTTGATGTTGCGTGCCTTTTGACAAATGCTTCTTCAATGTTCTGAAGTGATTGCTGGTTTGTGTGTGTGACCCACTAAGGGCTCAGACTGGAGACCATGCCTGCAGTGTGCAGATGCAGCTTCACAGCAGGTGAGGAGCTAATGTTCTGATAGGTGATGTTGGATGGTACTGATCCATAAAGCCTAGTTCTGAAGGTTTGCTTTTGTCTTGATTTAACTGAGTCAGAAAGCCAGGTGAGCAGCTCTGCTGCCTGCAGAGAAACAAACGTAAAAATGCAAACAAATCTGTTCCAATCAATAAACACTCAGGTAAACATTTCAAATAAATTGCTGTGTTTTACTAATGGTTGCTGCTAGCAATTATTACAGTTATTCATAGCCCACAAAAATAAAAAAAAATTATAGTTGCTCCTTCTGGCACAACAAATGAAAATGTAAGTTCTGTTGAATATCATTCTGGTTTGTGTTAGCTGCATTTACAGTTGCTGCTGCCTGTGTCCGATAGAAAACACTGTTTGGTGATCTGCAGTGATTTGTTGTTTATGCTTTTCCCAGGAGGAGACATGGTGGCCATTTGATGTGTCATGTCAGACAGTTCTACTGTTCATGCTGTGGCCGTTTGTTACACAAGGTCTGGTCTACCTGCTCAGGAAGGCCCACCAGAGAAGTCGCACATCTTCATGAGGAGCACTGACAGCGCCACCGGATGGACATGCTCCCCATGTTCACCGGTGGGGTGTGTGATTAAAGTTCCTGTCAATAACTCTAAGGAGGAAGTTCGACCTAAGCTAATCTACAGACTTTTAGTCCTGATGTAACAAATTACTAGCTTTAATTGAAGTCGATTAATTGGTTAGGAAAGTTTTAAATAAATAACTTTCCCATTATTATTCAGCATGATGAACAATTCTTTCATGCCTCTGTACAAAGTTTGAGTCAGTGCAGACATACATTTAGTTGTTTTTTTTATCTGTATTCTTTATTCTACCTTATTTATTGTCTAAATCTCACCTCAGAATGCTGAAAAAGAACAACTGTAATGATGTGAAACTAGAATGATGTGGAAAATATTGTATTAAATGAGAGTTGCAACTGAGAAGATCAAAACAGCTTTATCTCAGGGACAGACGTGCAAAAAGGAAAATTTGAAGATTCTCATATTCTCTATGTTCAACCTTATTTACTGCCTAAACACCTTTGAATGCTTAAAGATATAGATGGAGTTTATTGTCATTCAGTTGTACATTTATAAATGTACAAATTGAAACAAATTTTGTTCCAAGACTCCAATAAAAATAAATAAATAAGAAATAAGGAAATTATCAATGTAAATATATATAATAAAAGATTGAATTAATGGGAGTTTAGAATTGTTATGGCATGAGGGATGAAGCTGTTGTGGAATCTGGTTGTTCTGCATTTGAAGCTGCTGGATTTTTTTTCCCCAGAGGGCAGCAGGGAGAACAAACCATGCTGAGGGCGGAAGGAACAGTTCTAGTGGTTTGAAATTAAAATCACGTCAAAATATTGTATTTAATGAGAATTGCAACTGAGAGGGCCCAAACAGCTTTATTTCAGTGACAGAAGTGCAAAAGGGAGAATTTGAAGATTATCAGGTCTGTATTGTAGGCTCAAACTTATTTACTGTCTAAACAGGCTCCGTGTTTTTGTGGTGAACAGTGTCTCAGGGCTTCTGGCGCCTCCCAGTGGAGATACGTGAATACAACACATAACCCCGCAGACCTTGCCTCCAGAGGTATGAAGGCAGAGCCTTTTCTACATGACACAACATGGTTATCTGGTCCTGCATTCCTGACACAGCCAGAGACAGATTGGCCTGTAAACCCAGAGAACTTACAGGAACTTCCACATGAAAACCCTGAAGTCAAAGTGTCTTCTTCTGTTTGTGTTTCGCTTGCACAAGATGATGATCATCCTTTGGCTCTTTTAATTCATCATGCTTCATCCTGGACTAGTCAGGATGATGGGTTGGATTTGAGATTCAAAACATTGCTCTTGCATCACAAAAGAAAGAAGACACATTTTCAGTCTGCATGTAAAACAACCCAGTCTGAAGCTGCTCATCAAAGGGTTGAGCTCCCAACTGGCTTTCTTTCAGTGGGAGAGATTGAGGATGCTGAGATGCAGATAATCAAGTTCTGTCAGAGGGAGAGAGATGCTGACGAAATCACCTGCCTCCAAAAGTGAGAGAATGTGAAATGAAGCAGTCACATATACAAGTTAAATCCTGTTCTGATGGATGATGTGTTGGAGGGCGTCTCAGCAGGGCTGTCATGTCTGAAGATTCTAAACATCCTATCATTGTTGCTAAAGATCTTTACTTTGCTGGTGTTATTCTTCAATACGTCCATAAGGGAGTGGATCATGGTGGTAGGAACCACAAGCTGCATCAGAAATATTGGATTCCTGGTGCTGATGCATTGATTAGAAAGATCATGGTGAAGTGTGTGATCTGCAGATGGCTTCATGGCTCCAAATGGCTCCATTTGGAGCTTTAGGCCAGCTACAAATGGCTGATTTGCCTGAAAGCAGAGCAATCCCTGAGAAAATCCCCTTTATTTTTGTTGGTGTTGGGCTACTTTGGTCCATTTGAAGTGAAGCATGGGAGAAGTCTTGTGAAGACTTCTTGTCTAGGCTTAGGCTAGACAAGAAGTCTTGTAAAGAGATATATTATCTTCATGTTCGGCAATCAGAGTTGTACATATTGAGGTCGCTTCATCTCTTGACACCGACTCTTTCATTAACACCTTACGACGTTTCATTGCCATGCGAGGCCAAGTACAAGAGCTGCAGTCCAATACTGGTACCAACTTTGTGGGAGCAGAGTGCAAGCAAAGACGAGCCATCGAAGACTGGAATCAGGAAAAGATCTCTGATGCGCTGTCACTGAAGGGAATGAAATGGATGTTCAATCCTCCAGCGGGGTTACACTATGGTGGAGCATGGGAGAGATTGATTCATTCCATCAGAAAGGTTCTTAATTCTATCCTGCAGACACAGCATTTGGACGAGGAAGGACTTCAAACTGCTCTCTGTGAAGTGGACTCAATCCTCAACAGTAGAGCTATTACACTGGACTCCACCGATCCAAATGATCTGGAAGCTCTAACACCGAACCATCTTCTACTCAAGTCTAACCTTTACCTTTACCCTAACCCTCCCTTTTTGCCTAAATGGGTATTTAAATGAATTGGCATTTGGGGAGAACCAAATTCCTAACCTTAGGGCTTGATGTTTTATTCTACTTAGACTCACAATTTTACCTTGGTTCATGGATGAAAACCACTTTATAACCTTTTTGGTTGATTTAAACCTCATCCTTTTGGTTTTTTTCTCACCCTATCCAGGGTAACTTAATATTTCAATAATTACTTTTATCTGTTCACTTAGGAGTATGTTGGTCTCCTGTTTCACAGGGGGGAAACTTTGTAGGCCATGCTTTAACTTAATGGTATAGATTCCTAGTTGGTTTTATATGACACACAGTGAGACTTGATCAACCTTCTCTGGGCCGTCCTTGGGTGAGGGTGTACAGTGGTAATGGCCAAAACACCCCGGGATCCCGAGGTTCACTACTGATGATGTGTTCCAAATTTTAGGTTATACATACCATCTTATAAGATTATTACAGTTATTGTCTATTTATCTTTGTATCTTATACTTGGGCTAAACAGAAGGACGTGAACTCTAGAGTGACATGCACCAGTCAGTGCCATGCCTTTGACTCCCTACACCAAACTCTTTCGGTCGAAGGACCAATTCAGGGGCATGTCATTGTGACACTAAACCACTCCTAACCCCCTTTTCTGTGACTACAACCAATTGGCTTTAGACGTTGAGAATATTAGAGAGCAAATATTCCAAGGAACACAACAGGCAGGTCACAGAGAAAGCTGTGGAGAAGTTTAACACAGGTTTAGGTTATAAGAAGATTTACCAAGCTTTAGACATCCCACAGACCTCTGTTCAATCCAGCATCTGGAAAAGGAAAGAGTCTGACACAACCTATAAGACGAGGCTAAACCAGTTAAACTTCCAGTCTGAACAAGGAGAGTACTGATCAGAGATGCAGCCATGAGGCTCATGGTGACTCTGGACCAGATGAAGAGATAAACATCTGTCCACAGGAAAACTATTACCGTATTTTCCGGACTGTAGAGCGCACCTCACTATAAGCCGCACCCACAAAGTTTTTTTTAAAACACTGGCAACATACTGTACATATATAAGCCGCACCGGGCTATAAGCCACTGATATCTCACCCGCTCTCGGTTTTCCACAAGATTTATTTTTTCCACAAATTTATTAAGGACTCAGACCTAAATTAGCCCTAATAAAGACCTAAGTTGAACTTTTTGGTCAAACTGCAAAACACTATGTGTGGTGGAGAACTAACACTGCACATCACTCTGAACACATAAACCTGACTGTCAAATATGGTGGTGCCACCATCATGCCCTGGAGTGCTTCTCTTCAGCAGCGACAGGGAGGATGGATGGAGATAAATACAGGTCAATGTTGGAAGAAAACCTGATGGAGTCTGCAAAAGACTTGAGACTGGGGCAGAGCTTCACCTTCCAGCAGGACAATGACCCTAAACATAAAGTCAGGGCTACAGTGGAATGGCTTAAAACAAAACATGTACATGTGTTAGAATGGCCCAGTCAAAGTTCATACCTGAACCCAATCAAGAATCTGTGGCAAGATCTGAAAATTGCTGTTCAGAAATGCTCTCCATCTAATCTGACTGAGCTTGAGCTGTTTGTCGGGCAAAAATTTCAGTCACTAGATGTGCAAAGACGATAGAGACAAACCCAAAGACATGGAGCTGGAAGTGCAGCAAAAGGTGGTTCCACAAAGTACTGGGCACTCAGGGGGCCTGAATACTTTTGCACACTGCACCTTTCAGTTTATTTGTAAAAAATGTCTTGAATCACATATAATCTTCTGTTTGCTTCACTTTGTGTTGCCACTTTGTGTTGGTCTTTCACATTAAATTCCAATTACATAGCATGTATTTTTTGTTTGTGGATGCAATGTAACAAAATATGGAAAATATTAAGGGGTGTGAATACTTTTGCAAGCCTCTAAATAGTATGTGCTATTTTTTCATTTCTATTGTTTTTTTAAAAGTGATACTCTCATTATGGGTGGCGATAATCTGCAATATGAATTTTGTACCATATTGCACATCCTCATTCGATTGTGCTATAAAATGACTGCCTGGAGAATACATCATACTATTCCTTTAAACTAAGATATTTGCACATTTTTATATGCCATTATGTCTCAAAGACAGAGCATAAAAAGATAAGATATCTGTGAATGACCAAGTGACTACAAAATACCTAAAAAAAAGGATGCCTCACATCATAAATCCCTTAAAACAAAACTGTTGAAGCAGGTGACAAAATATATATGATAATATACAGTATATAAAATATATATAATCAACCTAATGAAATAAGGTATTTTAAATAGCATAGCCATTGTAGTGGCCATAAGGCGAGAAACGAGGTACACCCTCGATTGGTTACCTGTCTGTGACAGCGCTCTTGGAATATGTAAAATTATTCCAAATAAAACAGAGCTATGTCTCTGTCTGGCATAAGGAAGGTCTGGAAATGTCCTCAAATGGGAATCACTGTGTACATTGCATAAACCAATGATGTCATTTCAATGGACTGGTGTATAAAATGTGTGTCTGTTTGAACACGTAGCAAGTCCATATCGGGAGAGAAGAGCAGCAGTTCTCTGGCTGGCTGTGAGAAGCAGTAAATTAAATGACTCTTCAGTTCATCAGTCAGCTTCAGAAAATCCTCAAGCTTTTTTTCAGTGTTACACTTTTTGCAGCAACGGTTAGGACCTCTTCCAACATAGAATAGAATAGAATAGAATAGAAGTACTTTATTCATCCCAGCAGGGAAATTACTTCAGAGTTACAGCATAGAGACAAGACACAATAACAACTACCACTGAGTAGTAGTTGTAGATAAAATAAAAAATAAAAATAAAATATAAAATGTTATGAATTGTAAAAATATAAAATGCTGTTAATATAAAAAGCAACTTAGAGCAGTCCTTGCAAAGATTTTAAAAAATGCAGATATGTATATGTAAATATATGTACAGCAAGTGTGCCACAGTGCAGTTGTGCAAAATTGGACCGATTAGTGCAGAACAATGATTTAGCTTTTATTGTACAGTGAGATGGCATGTGGCAGGAAGGATTTCCTGTATCTGTCCCTACGACTGAGGAGCTGGAGCAGTCTATGTGAGAAGGTGCTCCGCTGTCTGTCCACTATGTGGTGGAGAGGGTGCTGTTTATTGTCCATAATAGACAGAACCTTCTTCAGTGTCCTCCTCTCCACCACAGTTTCCAGGGACTCCAGCCTTAGTCCCAGTACAGAGCCAGCTTTCCTGATGATTTTGTCCAGTCTATTAGAGTCGCTGGCTCTGATGCTGCTTCCCCAACACACAGCAGCAAAGAAGATGGCACCGGCAACAACACTGTGATAAAAGGTCTCCAACATCTTGCTGCACACATTGAAGGCTCTCAGCTCCCTTAAAAAATAGAGTCTGCTCATCCCCTTCTTGCATACAGCGTCAGTGTTAGATGCCCAGTCCAGTCTGTTGCCGATTACAACTCCCAGGTATTTGTAATCCTCCACCTCCTCCACCACTTCCCCTTTGATCTTCAGTGGCCCTGAAGATGTCTTCTTCCTTCTGAAGTCAATCACCATCTCTCTGGTCTTACTAATGTTGAGCCTCAGGTGATTCTGCTCAGACCACTCCACAAAGCCGTCCACCAGTGTCCTGTACTCCCCCTCTCCTCCATCCCCTATACACCCGACAACCGCTGAGTCATCAGAAAACTTCTGTAGGTGACATGACTCAGAGTTGTACTGGAAATCAGTGGTGTACAAGGTGAAGAGAAAGGGAGAAAGCACAGTTCCCTGTGGAGCTCCTACGTCACTGACCACCACATCAGACAGGACACTGCCCAGACGGACAAACTGTGGCCTGCCTGTCAAGTAGTCAGTAACCCAAGAGATCACTGAGTCGTTGACACCCATCCTCCGCAGCTTCTCACCCAGTAGCAGAGGCTGGATGGTGTTGAAGGCACTGGAGAAATCAAAGAATGTGATTCTCACAGTGTCTCCTCCACCATCCAGGTGCGACAGCGCTCGTTGCAGCAGGAAGATGACGGCATCGTCCACTCCTAAGTGGGGCTGGTAGGCAAATTGAAGGGGGTCTAGAAATGTCCTCACCCGAGGCCTCAGCTGGGCCAGGACCAGTCTCTCCATGACCTTCATCACATGAGATGTGAGAGCAACTGGTCTGTAGTCCTCTGGGTCGGATGGCCTTGGCTTCTTGGGAACAGGAACCACATGTGATGTCTTCCACCGCAGTGGGACTCTCTCCAGCCTCAAGCTCAGGTTGTACATGTGTGCCAGTACAGGGGACAGCTGGCCGGAGCAGGTCTTCAGGATCCGTGTTGTAATGCCATCAGGTCCTGCAGCCTTCCCCTGGTGTAATCGCTCCAACTGTCTCTTAACCTGGCCTGTAGTCACCGTTAGCTGGGGGTAGGTATTGTTTTCTGCAGTGGAGATGGGGGGGGGGGGGGGGGGAGTCTGAAGGAGAGGTGGTGTGCAGGAGAATGCCAGTAGGTGGTTTGAACAACTTGGGGCAGTGTGGATGTGTGGGGGGATGGTGGTGGTATGGGAGTAGCAGGAGGTGAGCTAAACCTGTTGAAAAACTGGTTGAACTGGTTTGCTCTATCCAGGCTTCTAGATGTCTGTGTGTCCTTCCCCTTCATCCCAGCGATGTGCTTCATTCCTTTCCACACATCTCTCACACTGTTCTGCTCGAGTTTGGACTCAAGGTTCCTCCTGTAGTTGTCCTTGCATGTCCTCAGTGTCTCTCTGAGTTCACGCTGAACTCTCCTCTGCCCCTCCTTATCTCCAGACCTGAAAGCCATCTTCTTTTTGTTTAGAAGTGCCTTCAGGTCACTGGTAATCCAGGGTTTGTTGTTGGAGAAGCAGCGCACGGTCCGGGCTGGCATGACAGTGTCTTCACAGAATCTGATGTAGTCTGTGATGCAGTCAGACATGTTGTCGATGTCCTCCCCATGAGGCCCACAGAGCACATCCCAGTCTGTCGACCCAAAGCAGTCCTGCAGTGCCTCAGCTGCCTCCTGTGTCCACCTCCTCGCCGTCCTGATGCGCACAGGCTGCCTACTCACTCGAGGGACATACTTGGGAGTCATCCTTACCAAGATGTGGTCGGACCTGCCAAGGGGGGGGCAGGGCTGTGGCGCTGTATGCATCTTTGGCATTAGCATACAGGAGATCCAGCATTTTGTTTTCCCTGGTGGGACAGTCAACATACTGCTGGAAGTTGTGTAGAGTTTTGTCCAATGAGGCATGGTTAAAGTCACCTGTGATGACCATGAAGGCGTCCGGGTGTTGAGTCTGGAGTTTGGCTGCGGTAGAGCTGATGACGTCACAGGCCACCGCTGCATCAGCTGATGGGGGAATGTAAACAGCGATCAAAATGGCGGACGTAAACTCCCTCGGTAAATAATACGGCCGCATTCCCACAGCCAGAAGTTCAATGTCCGGTCTACAAATCTGTTCCTTCACGTTAACATGACCGGGATTACACCACCTCTCACTCACATAAAGTGCAATCCCGCCGCCCTTCTTCTTCCGACTCTTGGAACGTCTGCAAGCAGCCAGCTGTGCCGGCGCCAAAAAAAAAAAAAATGCCTTCATTCACAGAACCACACAACTATATGTGCATGACAATCATAAAAACATTGTTGGAATATATATTAAAGAGGTTTACTTTGCATAAAACATTAAATTTGATCATTTTTATCTAAGTCCAGGAATCAGAAATCATGATTTTTGCATCAGCTGGTTGGGACCAAATAACCTCCTTCATTATGAAATGAAGCCTAGGCGCAAATTCAAATTGGAAGACTCTTTTATCCCCACCGGGACCCGTTAATTGAAGCGACCTGCCCACAGTCGTCGACCTATCAACGCTGGACCAAGCCACGTCACGTCCAATCATCGACCAAGTCCCAGCTGCTAAGGACCTTCATTCATGGTGTCCTTCGCTCTCCAGCCGAGCTCAACCCACCACCACCCCTTCTCCTCCATTCGCCCGGTCCTGAGGCCCTCACCCTTCTTCAACCTCCACCACCAGTGCCGGGCCCTGGGGATGACGTTCCTAACAGCATCGGGAATGCTCATCTGAAGCCTATCGCTAACGCTGCGATAACCGTTATCCCCAGCCGGGGCCCGAGCGCCAAAGACTTTAAATTCTGTTTGTCAATAAACTCTTCTAATTGTCTTCTTATCTCCGTCTGAGTCTCTCCAGATTGAAATCAAAGTTATGCTTAGATATGCAGTTAGAGAATGGAGAACAAGCTCAGTGTTTGGTCCATTTGATGGCATCAGCTTATACATAATACTTACAGTATTTCTGAATTAACTATACTAAAAGGGAAAGAGTCAACAATTTGTAACTTTTTGTCAGCAGTTCATTCTTTTATATTTCTTAGGAAGTGAATTATAAAAATACTTCTCTTATACCACAAAATATGCTTTATTTTGTGAACAATTTTGTTCTTATGTTGAGCAACATCATAAGAACAATATAAGATGTTAAACATTTTATGTTCAACACCTGTACAAGCATTTTATTGCTTTTATGTTGGAGAAGTAAAATGTTGAAGCATTTTATTACTTCAACATGTTGAAGATGTTCAATATAAGAACATCTTCAACATAAGACATTGAACCTAACATGTTCAAAATCTTATGTCCAACATCCTGCAGAATTACATAAGATGTTCCGCATCTTATGTAGGACAGTATGTGTGAACGTACAACACAGAGTGCACTCTAAATTGGATAAACATGCTCCATGATGGATGAATTGTTTTTGCTAAAATTTTATTTAAAGAAAAAGAATTTTTAAAACCAGCCACCACATCCACTGAAGGGAGCAGGCAATTACCCAGTCCCAACTCGGGGAGGTATTGATGAAAAATAACAATAAAGGACTCATTGGAGGCCCTGTAATTGGAATGAGTAAACTTTAAATCCTTTTAAGGACAAAAACGTTTAATCAATCCTTAATTTTGTTTTGTCATAAATCCATTTGTTTTGTCATAAATCCTTCCTTTTTGTTTTGTCATAAATTCTCTTGTCATATATTTTTCCTTCTGTTTACTCATAAATCCTTTTGTTTTGTCATAAAGCCTTAATTTGGTTCTGTCAAAAATCCTCTGTTTAATCATAAATCCTCTTATTTTGTCATAGATCTTTCCTCTTTTGTCATAAATCCTTTAGTGTTTTCATCAACCCTTTTTGTGTTGTCATCAGTGCTTCCTTCTGTTACGTCATAAATCCTTTTGTTTTGTCATAAACATTGTAACACATGTTACACAGTGATGTTTGTATCATCTTTCAAACCGGTGCCTTCCTCACTCTTATTGTTGTTTTTCAGCTGCTGCTCAGCAGTTTGAACCAAAACTCACTGCCAAGGACTTCAGTGAAGCTGTCAAGAAGACATCTCAAGGAAACAAATTTGATGCCAACCAGAGTCAAACTTGAGTCAGCCCAGTGTTTCTCAGTTATTTTCTGTCACCTCTCACCCTAGCAGCCCTAGGAATGTTACATTCCTAGAACTGATTCAATGTAAAAGCAACACAAATGTGCATGTAGATCCACATTCAGATGATGGTTGAATCAACATTGATATACAGTAGTGTTAGTTATGGTTAAAACCATAATGTTGATTCAACATGTAAGTCACCAACCACTGTCAATATCATTTCAATGCTGATTCAATATTTCTGCCTAACTACTGTATATTTCAACATTGATTCACTTACATTTTTCTATTGGGCTGAATTTACTTTGAATTTATTGTATCTTACATATTTCAAAATGGTTATCACACAAAATATATTACTTTGGTCTCTATTTGTAAAATGTAATTTTTTTAATGGTTATTGATAAAACCACTATTGTTAGAACATTCAGTGAATAAGTAGTGGCTTCCTATGTGAAGCTTAGTAAGGATACACAGCATTAAAGATTTACACTTGTTCCAGTTTTGTAGTTAGAGTAGTTTTTGTGTAAGATAATAAATATGGTTATTCTGTTAAAACAGTGAATACAGTTAAAAGCTAAATTGCTTAAATATTAAAGTATATTTTATTTTTGCAGAATAAAAGTTGTAAAAGTAATTTAAAAAGTTATATGTAAATTCCCATACTTCTATTTTGATAGTTAAAAATACTAACGATCTGTGAAAAAGTGACAAGGTATTTGAGTTATAGCACTAACTAAAAAACCTAATGTGGTTTATAGAATTAAAAACCATATGTGAATAGATTGTCATTTGATAAAATTCCCAATGCTAAGTGGACCATGTTAAAAGAATTCTCATTAAGTTTAGAGAGATAATATGGTCATTTGTGATGTACTGAATCTAAGGGTTATCTGTTGTAGCTACTCAGTAATAATTGAAGTATTGCATATGAAGTATTGAATATGGAGTATCTTCATTACACAGAAGAAAAATAAACCTTCCTGTTAGATGCTGAAAGAAGCTCAATGTGTGTGTCTTGTCTTTTCTGTATATCACAGGGTCACACATTGAGAGAACCAAATTTCCACATTACCCTCTGCCTATTCATAGTTGGCGGCTAACATACAGTACAGACCAAAAGTTTGGACACAACTGTGTGTCCAAACTTTTGGTCTGCACTGTATGTCTTGACTGAGAACAGGTTTGGCAGTTATCAGGACTGGGTGTGGTTAGAGAAAGGTGTGATAAATCACAGTTTTGTTTTAATAAGGGCAATCCCTTTTTAAAACACAGCTTTGGACTTTTTGTCCCTTAAATTAACGATAAACTTCTTTATTTAAAAACTACATTTTGTGTTGTACTGTTGTTTATCAATAATTTAATCTGATGTTCTGAAACACTGAAGTGCGACAGGTATGCCAAAGACAGGAACAGTCATTATATTGCAAACATTTGGACAAAAGTTTTGGTGATAACTTCCTTTTCACAAGAACAAGAATCATCCAGAAAGGTTCATAAACAAATAACTGGTTTATTCAGAGATTTGCTCACAGTTTTTGGTTCTTTCAGACACCAACAAGTTCTCAGATTAGCTGCTGATGCAGCTTTCAGTCCTGATGCCACAAACAGAAAAAAAGAAGAAATACACACACACACACACACACACATTCCCGAGCTGCTCTATGTTGATGTACTACAGCCAGTCAGAAAGAGTTTCAGAAACTTTGAGCAGTCCGGCTGTTTGCCCATCTTTGGTCAGAGGTTTAGTCAATGCATGTGTGTACGTAGGCAGGGACATGGGAGGGGAATGGTGTGGGTGGGGATCTGTGTGTGTGTGGTGAGTGTGCCTGGGGAGGGGGTGGAGACAAAAGTTGTATATGAATCCATCTGCAGCAGGTGGAGTTCCTCTTTTCTGTCTCAGATGTTCATGTTTGGTTCAGGCAGGATTCATGTTTCAAACAGAGCACCAAATGTCCAGTCAAAAACATAGATCACAGCTGCTGGTGCAGTAGAACAGACTTGGGCTTTCACAACTGAAAATTGTGGTTTGGTTCCAAGTTGAAGTTCTCATTCTATTGTAGGGACTTGAGAGAGTTAGCAACTCAATTCCAAACACACCACCAACTAGAAGGTCAACTAGTTTGGCAGCTCTGTGGACAGGAGATGCAGTTCAAGTTTCAAATAGAAATGTTTATTTTCCTCACAGTAATGTATTCTGTCGACTTTCAAATTTACTGAGTCCAACAAAACAAACAAAGGGGACTTTAAGAATCTAAGGCTCGGCGACTGGATTTTGGGTCAAAGAAGGGCATGGAGTAAAAGACACGGGACACCCCACTTACACACAACCACTACAAAATAAGAAAAACATGCACACTACACATTTAAATCAAGGTTGCTCTTTTTAATGAGCGGATGGACCACAGCATGTTTCAAAGTAGTGGGAAAACATTCAGATATCAGGGAAGCATTTACCATTTTAACAATACATGGACCGAAACAGTCAAAGACATCTATAAACCAATGACTGGGCATGGTCCAGAGGGCATGAAGAAGGCTTTAACCTTTTAACAATTTTTGTCAATTCACTAAGAGACAGGCTCAAAACATTAAAAGACTGCATGGCAAACTGATGGAGCCACTGGACCCACACTAAATAGAGGAGACAATTCAAGATCAGAAATGTTGTTTCTGAAAAATGTCAGGAAGTCTTCAGAGGGATTGGATGAAGAGATAGCAACATTTCTGTCAAGGGGACAAATAAGAGGTTTCAATGTGTTAAAAAGCACATGTGGTTTGTGACAGCTTAAGGAAACAGGTTTGACAAGTTAACAATATTCTTACAGTTAAAGTTTGCCCGGTAAACCTGTAAAACAACATTACCTCCAAAACTTTGGCAGCAAGTGAATATAAATTTTTTTGGACAATAAACTGGTCCGAAAAAGTAAATTAGATGGAAACGCTAATCACACTCACACCAGCAATTCCACAGTTCCGAGTTACAAGAGCGCCGCCCTGCAGACAGGTGTCTGATATTCTCACATGTCATTGATTCTTAACTAACCGACACCTGGCGCTTTGCAAAACAAACCCAGATCAACTGGTGACACTTTCAGAATCCCAGTTTAGTGAAGATTTTGACCTAATTCTGATATAAAAGTATATAAGAGAACAGTTTTTCTCAGTGTTGTCTGAAGGTTTAGTTAAATTGTGAGAAAGAAATATATCAGTAGTAAGAAAGAAATGACACTGTCACAAAGATCTGTGGTAGCCATGTCTTCTGGAAATGAGCTAGGAACTAAACTATAAGATGTAACAAAAACACTGTTTAAAAAAGATTTTTTGCTATTGTTCAGTGGATATCTAATTGAGATATCATAAAATATGAGGGTGATATGAAAAACAACAGCCAGTTGATCTTTTTTAACATTTTATTATATTTCCCATGGGTCTTCAACATTTATGTTGGCTTTCAGGGATTAATTTTTGCTTTGAGATTTGTTTTATGGCATCTTGAGATCTATTTTAATCTTCCTTTCATGATTTTCAGACTGAAACAACACGTAAAATCAGGACAAGTTCTGCATAATTTACAAGCTTTAGCAATTTTGCAGATTATGTTTTAAAAAGGCAACATACAATAAAAGTCTTTCTAATGAGCTACTCTTGAGATCTTAATGATGTCTTACAGAAACAGATAGTATTTTGCAAAGTTTTGTAGTAGTAGTAGTAGTTTTATAGTTCTTTAAGTTTATAGCATTGTTTATTTCCTGGTTTGAAATATCTGCCTCTCCCAGCTGCCACCACAAGTTAATTTAGCCACCAGTTAATCCATAACACCAGAAGCTTTGTTAACACTAACAAACTTTGTAACTCTTCATGGTTCGGCACAAACTTACTTAGGCTGGATTCACAACAGCTGCCACATGTTTCATTCTGTTCTGTCTTCCAACTATACTTAATGGACGGTTAAAGCAGTATTATTGCTTACTGTAAACTTTATTCTGGAATCAGAGCCACATAACAAGCACAATCTCTCTAGCCCACTCACAGTCTGTGTCACACACAAATACATCCCCCGGGAACATAACCAGAACAAACAATTCACTTGTTACATGCGTTCTGTGGCTATCTAGGTGAATGGTCACTCTGTTCTGCCAACAGAGGAACCATTTTTGAAAAATGGATTCAGGACACTGAGAATTAGGTTCAGACAACAGTGTTTAGTGATTTAGTAATAAAGAAAGACTTTAAGCATCTTTTCAAGGGGAAAGTGTACATGTGACAAGGGATGCTGGAATTGATCCCAAAACTTTATCAGACAAATATTGTACCCACTAAGGCACAATCACCCCTAAGGATCACAGTAGTATAATCGATATGAGAGCACTAAAAGGAAAGTGTTAGAATACTATAACCCAGTTCAGAGTAACAGAGTGATCTAAAGTAGCAGAGTATTTTAATCTGTATCTACTATCAAAATATGAAAGCACTCTTCCTTGACACTCTAGTCTTCCTGCTCAGTTGTGTCTGCCTCCTACAGGAATGCAGTGAATGATGAGAGAAAGTCCACAGATACCATCCTCTGTCTGATTGGCCATTTCCTTGGGTCCTGCCCTATAAGGAAAGGAGCCGAGGAGACAGCCAGAAGGAGGATGAGGAGGAGGCCCCGGCCTTGTTTGGACTGAGGATGGATGGAAGAGGTGGAGGCTTGATAAACTGGGAGGCAGCTCCTTAGACTCTCACTTCTGTCCTGCTCCCATCCCACATCATCCCAGCAGGCCCTGCACTGCCACGGTAAGACCTCCTCAGCTGCACTCTGCTCTGTGATCATGATTATTTTCCTGAATGATGTATTCTGGCTTCTGCCATCATTTCCTTCTTTCTGTAATTAATCTCTAGGAAAACTCTCATCAACACACCTCTTTAATCTACAACTTTCATCTTCACTTCAAAGTAGGAAAACGTTTCCATTCCTGTACTCTTCACTTCTGACTTCTTGTTTCTCCTACTTTGTGTTCACTCCTCTCTCCTCATTTATGCTACTGCTGTTTCTCCTCTTCTCTTCTCTCCGGTGTTTCCTGCTTTTCTCAGCGAACATATTTCTCCAAGTTTCTCTCTTTAATGTTGCATCTGCTAAACCATATTTTCTCCTTCAGTTATTACCTTCATGTTCTCTCCCATTAGTGAAAAGTTTCTTCTTGTTTACCTACTTTCTTGTCAATGAAACATCTGTTAGCTATGTTTTCTCTGCCTTTGGTTCTCCTCTCTCCTCCTGCAAAGAGAGGATCATGTTCTTTGTGCCTAAGAATGTTTTTTCTTGTGAAGTACTGTCCATTATCTCTTTGGAAGTTTCTTATGTTACGAAAATGGTCAGGATGTTACTCCTTTACCTCTCCGTGTCCCAAGCTCTGACTCTGACTAAGAGCCTAATGATGTTGAAAAGCCTGGTTTCTGCAGCAGATGTTCAATGTATAAAAACTGGTTTGTAAAAATACTGTAAATTGTTTTTATAAACCAAATATGATGCCTTCAGGTCCAAATGTTCAGACTCTGTAATGTTTCCTATCAGTGACAGAAGAGACCAAATTATTGATAGTCTCTGTCTCAAACACACTGAAATATCCTAACATCTGAGTCCATTTTATATCATTCATCTCTAAATCAAATCAGAAAAAATCAATCTAAAAGCTATCTTATGTTTCATTAAAATATCCACCAGCGGGGCATCTTTGAGACATTCCACAGAACTTTTCATTACCACATTAAAATAAATATGTACAATATTCATTGTATTTTGGAGTTTGGGGTTTCAACCAAATAACTCCATAAAATACTGTTTGTTTTTAAAGCTCTTAATGGTCTTGCCCCACCGTATATAAATGCACTTTTAAACCTTCCTATCCATCCCTTTATTAGATGTCCCTAGGA
The DNA here is from genome assembly GCF_003331165.1 of Xiphophorus hellerii. Classification (NCBI taxonomy): domain Eukaryota; kingdom Metazoa; phylum Chordata; class Actinopteri; order Cyprinodontiformes; family Poeciliidae; genus Xiphophorus; species Xiphophorus hellerii. The sequence continues at coordinate 25,278,281 of NC_045681.1, forward strand.
CTAGGTGACTGGGCCTTTTCAGTGGCAGCACCCCAACTCCACCTCTGACCTGGGAATGGCTAGGATCAACCTTAAAGCCTAGACAAGGTTTTAATACCATGTAGCATAGTGATATTTCCCCTTATTTTTAATTGTTATTTCTGTATTTTTTATTGTAAAGTCTTTGGTCACCTTAGTTGGTTGTTGTGAAGCATTATATTAGAAAATCAGTCAGTCAATCAGCAAAATCCCTCTGATTTCTCCTGCATCATTCTCAATTCTGGGAGCTCTATCTAAATGTCTCTGTTATCAGTCATCTCTGATATTCCTGATCTGATGATTTCTGAATCTTTCCAGTCACTATTCAGGTTTCTGATTGGCTTCTTACTGAATCTATAGGAGCTTTCCAGATTTGGGTAAGGACTTGGTCCAACAACTTGCAGTGGTTAGAAAACCAACTTTCCAGATGAGACCAGTACCAGAACCAACTAAATCTAAACCAAGCTGGGTCTGTCATCCAGCTGCAATCTGATCAGGATTTATTTTCCATCATCTTCAGATGCTTGTTTCCTGGCAATATTATAAATATGTATGTGGAACTCAGTGTCTGGAACATTTAGTCATTTCCGTTGTTTGGAAGAACATTTAGAGTTTTATTTTTACTATAACCAAAAATACAGTATTTACCCAACCTGCTTTTGGACTTGAATTTTGGGAGGTCTAACATTTAGGGGGTTCATTGATTAGAAATTAATTTTTATTTATAATTAAATTTATGGAACCTGAGTTTGATTAAAAAAACAAAATAAATAAAAAAAATCATTCATCAGAATTGAAAGTGAAGATAGAAGAAAAACAATTTTAGTATAATAGTCTTTCTTTGTCAAAAAGAAATTTCTGTAGCTGAGGATTTAAACTCCACACAAGGACAAAAACTTTAGTTAAGCAAAAGTTCTTATTTTAGTTTTTTTCTGTGTTCACTGCTGAGTTTGGATCTAATTACTCTTTCTTATTTGTGTGCTTCTGATGCTTTCACTTTGAAGGTAAAATTCATTAAGAAGGATGAAGCTGAGACACACACAGATGAAGCTTGTTAAGCTAAAGCAGTCTCTGCAGTCAATGTAAGCCTGAACCTAAAAAGTAAACAGAAAACCACAGTAGAACCTTGCTCAGTATCTGTCGTAACTGACTGACAAAGCATACGTTTATCCCAAAGCATCTTAGCACCTTCAGCTGCAGAATGTGATGTTCCAGATTCTGTGATGTTCTAATGTATCAGCAGAAGCAGCTGCTGCACAAGGAATTTACAGTTTACAGAAAGATGGAGATACAATTTAACTGACTAGGAAAACAGGAGCTGCAAAGAGGGGTGTCAGGCAGAACTCAGAGAAATGTTAACGCACAAAGGCCTGTCCTGCAGCCAGAAACAGCAGAAATATTCAGTTCCTGGAGTTCATGACTAAATATGGAGCAAAGTGCTGTGCGAGGAGAGGAACATGAGGAGAGATGAGGAAGGGCAGATGGAGTGGAGTGGGGCAGGGCAAGGCAGAGCTAACACAGAGAGAGAGAGCATACCAAACACAGGCAGGAGTCCACTCATGACCGAAATAGGAAATCTTCTCTGAGCAGAAGGTCATGTGACAACCTAACAGCTCTGGTTTTGGTGATGCTGCAGAACTTTGATAAATTTCATTCAGGTTTTCTTCCTCTTAGCTGTTTTTAATGTGGAAAAGTGATTTTAGAATAAATTTGGTTTAACTGGATGGTAAAGTTTCAGTTTCTGGGGTCATTTTTACTGTTTCATCTTTAACTGACAGATAACTGAGTATCCCCAAATGTCCCTATTAAGCTAATTTTGCATTAATCAATATTTATTAACTATTACTGAACAGTGTCATTGAACCATGCAACAGTCTTTTTGTTTTTGAAGAAACCTTTTAACACCTTTACAGTGTGAAAGTTCACAGAAAACAACTTCAGCATGAGAAATTATTTGAATACAATAAACCTGTATTTAATAAAATAAATAAAAATCAGATTGAATTAGAAATAATTTATAAGATAATGTGTGAAATTAAAAGAAATCTGAATGAGTATTATATTGGGGTAAATAAAGCAGCTGAGAAATCTGAGTCCTTTCTGACTTATATATATATATACTGTGTATATGAGCAATAGTCAAGTTGATGAAGATTGCTCTGATTTTTCTGAACTGTAAAAGCACATCTCTTTCCCACATCTCTCTTCATCAGTGCGAGTCGTTCTTTTAGGTTTCCAGCTTGTCCACAGTGCCACTCGCAGCCATGTGTGATGATGAGGAGAGCACCGCTCTGGTCTGCGATAACGGATCCGGTCTGTGTAAGGCGGGTTTTGCTGGAGACGACGCTCCCAGAGCGGTCTTCCCCTCCATTGTGGGTCGGCCCAGGCACCAGGTGACTGTTCAATGATTAATGCTACAGCAATCATAGACAAAGAGAAAGGTGTAAACTGACAGACTGTGTGTACGTGTGTCAGGGAGTGATGGTGGGAATGGGACAGAAGGACAGCTATGTGGGAGATGAGGCTCAGAGCAAGAGAGGAATCCTCACCCTGAAGTATCCTATTGAACATGGAATCATAACCAACTGGGATGATATGGAGAAGGTCTGACACACACACACACACACACACACACACACATACACAAGTTTGTATTTTTACCCATATTAAGACTATGTATTGACTTCCATTCATTTTATGCATAACCCAGACATTTTCCTTAACCCTAACCATTACAGTCTGTTCTTAACACTAACCTTAATCAAAATCTAATTTGTGCCTTACCTCTAAACCTAACCCCTGACAATAAACAAGGGGGTCCACTGTATTAGAACTGGACTTTGGCCCCCTTAAGGTACATTGGTCTTCAAAAGTTATTAAATATACTAGAAAAGGTCCTAAAATGGATAGCTAGACAAGTACACACACACACAGCACCTCCTGACCTGCTATTGCTCTCTGATTGGCCAGATCTGGCATCACTCTTTCTACAACGAGCTGCGAGTTGCCCCGGAAGAACATCCCACCCTGCTGACCGAGGCGCCGCTCAACCCCAAAGCCAACCGAGAGAAAATGACTCAGGTAGTTTGTGTACAAAATACAAAAAAGTACATAAATACAACCCAAACTAGAGACATTCTGGTACCTGTGAAACTCACAGATTCTGTAGGAGGTTCCAGTTAATCTGTCATGTCTGTTCAGTGATAGTTCTTCCAGAAGACTGAAGTGTTCTGCAGCTGATTTGCTTGTAATCTGAATTTACAACTTGTGAAGTGTTTAATCACATAAGCCTGCTGCTGTCACTTCACAGATGCACATCTGTGATAGCAGCCCTCAGTTCTCTAAACACAGTTTCATCTCCTGTAGCAGCATTTTTCCTCTCACATGCTGGCCACACTTGCCAGGATTCCCTGCTGCAACTGAATTACATTTCATTAAAAATGTCCTAAGTGTTTCTAACCAGTGACGTGCAGAAAGGTTCATCACTGGTGCACAACTCCTCTAATCAGATGTACAACTGGAATGTGTTGCAGCATGGAGCTCAGGAATTGATATGATTAGATAAAAGAAATCTGATGCTATGTAACATATCTCTTTCTCTGAGTTAAAGTTGAAGAATAAATTAAGTAAATATAATGGCACTATGTCCCTACTGATGTAAATTTAATATCTGTGTTCAGATCATGTTTGAGACTTTTAATGTTCCTGCCATGTACGTGGCCATCCAGGCAGTCCTGTCACTGTATGCCTCTGGACGCACCACAGGTTGGATCACACACTCTTCCTTCTCCTTCTTCCTTAAGACCAGTATGAAATATGTTTGATACAGAGCAAAGACTGAAACCAGCTGAGTTACACCTCCTTTCTGTCGTTCAGGTATTGTGTTGGACTCCGGTGATGGTGTCACCCACAACGTCCCAATCTATGAGGGCTATGCCCTACCACATGCAATTATGAGATTGGATCTGGCGGGCCGCGACCTTACAGACTACCTCATGAAGATCCTAACCGAGCGAGGCTACAGTTTTGTCACCACAGGTATGCCCCTTCAATGATACACCTGTACTTGCCCCTTTATCAATTTCAACTTTCACGATACCCCATCACACAGATGTGCCTGGTTCACCATGTCAATTTGTCCTGCAGCTGAGAGAGAGATTGTGCGTGACATTAAGGAGAAGCTGTGCTACGTGGCCTTGGACTTCGAGAATGAGATGGCAACAGCAGCCACTTCGTCTTCTCTTGAAAAAAGCTACGAGCTTCCTGATGGTCAAGTGATCACCATTGGCAATGAGAGGTTCCGCTGCCCAGAGACACTCTTCCAGCCATCGTTCATTGGTCAGTCACATGTTAATGTTTTCATATGAACATGAAAACATGTTCATGAGTTAACTAGTTGTCTAGTTAACGGATGATCAAAAAAGTTATAACTTTAACAAAACCGCTGTTTTTTTTATTATTCATTAGCACACAGCCACATATTGGTGTTTCAATCTTCCTGCAGGCATGGAGTCGGCTGGAATCCATGAGACAACCTACAACAGCATCATGAAGTGCGACATTGACATCCGTAAAGACTTGTATGCCAACAATGTGCTGTCAGGAGGAACCACCATGTACCCGGGAATAGCTGATCGGATGCAGAAGGAGATCACAGCGCTGGCTCCCAGCACTATGAAGATTAAGGTCAGCTCTGAGTTCATAATCAATCCCATACTCCAGGATGAGTTTAGGCTTTCAATGTGACAGAATGAGAATGGATATATAACTTCCTTCCAACAAAAGTTAGTTATCTGTCGTCTTTATGTGTAGTTGTTAAAAAGAAAATCTGTTCATGGGTTTAAGGACTTCTTGATAAACAGAATAGTCTAAATAATTGTACCCAATGGAACTTCACATGTATTTCAAAAAGTAATTTGTCCTATTGATAGAACAAATGTTGAGATATCATTTACGTTTGAAGATATTTAACATTTAACTGTCCCTCAGATCATCGCTCCCCCAGAGAGGAAGTACTCTGTGTGGATTGGCGGTTCTATCCTGGCCTCCCTCTCTACTTTTCAGCAGATGTGGATCAGTAAACAGGAGTACGATGAGGCTGGACCCTCCATTGTCCACCGAAAGTGCTTTTAAAGTATCCACTCCCTTCCTCAGATTGATGTGCTCTGCAGCCTCCCCTCAGTTTCCATCTTCAGCACTGCCTTTAGTTTAACCTGCACTGAGCACCAGCAACTACACCCTAGGTCAGCCCAATTCAAACTGTGAATCTGCTACTTTGTCCTGCCACTGTAACAACACCTTTTACTCCAGTTGTGCCCTACCCTTCCCTTCTCCATGTTGGTTCTGTTTTTGCTTAGAAATTAACCTTGAATGTTGGTGGGGAGCAGAGCACATTTGCACAGCCTTATGATGATGTCACAGAGTGTACAACAGATGATTAGGAGGAGTGGTCTTGCCAAAAGTGTGTAAGCACCACAGACATGACCTTCCAGGAAGAAATAAAGAGCTCCAATAAAACACAAACAATTCTTGTCCTTCATGTAACTGTTGATTATCTTTGTTGTCATAACAACCAGTTTTATAGGCAAAAATCTTTTCATCGTAAAACAGGTGTAAACATCATAAACTGTACAATAATGATGGAAGCAGTTTAGATGTATTGGTTGCTTGGGATTGATAAATGCTATTGCTGATATTGTGTTGGTTGTCAGGTGATATTTTTGCAAGTTAGCAGATCTTTAAACAACCTGATAAATTAATATACATAATGTTACCTCTGAAACAAAAGACAACAGCAGGATGTAAACAGCTGAGGTTTGAAAACAGTTTTGTTTTTCTATTTCATGTTTTAAATGTGAAATACTGAAGCAGTGTATTGATGTTTTCATTTCTTTGGTTGACTAGTTTATTCTAAATTAGTATTATTTGCAGTGAATCAATGAAGATGTCTCACTACAGCTAACACAATGCTTGAGTTGCACCAGCAGGCAGAGAAGTAGAAATTCCAACTAATAAAGCCTTGTGGATTTTTAACTGTAGCACTAGATAAGCTATATAATTAATATTTGTGTCAAAATTAATCAATAACAAATTATTAATCTCAAATTTACCAAAAAACAATCAGAAATTCATTTGAATATTGGACCTACTGAACAGCAGAATCTATAGCTAAACTATTTGTAATCCCATTATCTAGAGGTGAAGGATGTGCCTTAAGGACATCCACTTCAATCCCTTTCTGACTCTTAGAGTCTCACTGAATCTGGTACTGTTACACAGTAGATTGTTTTAGTCTCATGATGTCATGATGAAAATGTGATGAGCTTAATGAGGAGAGTTCAATTCTGAGTGAACCAAACAAATGCACTGGTCAGAGATCAAACATCTGGTGTCAATTTTGATTTTAAGCTCCATGTGCAGCAGTTTCAGTTGCACATGTCCAACTGAAACGATGAAGAGTTGGGCATGTGCACAGAACAGTTTAGAGGTCACATTAAGTTCACCTGCAGAGGTTATAGTTCTTTTTCTATTCATCCTGAAATTTCACCTGAAAGCATGAGAGTGTGTGTGTGTGTGGGTGTGTGGGGGTGTGTGTGTGTGTGTGTGTGTGTGTGTGTGTGTGTGTGTGTGTGTGTGTGTGTTTCTAAACCTGTTCTTTTTGTCAACATCTAGAGCAAAGATGTCAAATTTATTTTCATTTTGACACATTCAAAGATCAAAATTTTATTAAAAAACGGTTTATGGCAGAATGTACTGATAAAGCCCATTATAAAGTTGTCAAAATATGATTAAATGGCTCTCTATGCATTCTATGAGCACCTCCTGAAATCAAATATTATACATTCGTTCATCTTGATCCAATCTGTCAAAATACATTCAAAACTGCTGATTGGCAAAATGTCAGTTAAACACACCATCGCTGTATCAAAAACTGTATTTCTACAGTCCAGAAGGCAACACGAAACTTCTGGTGGGCTGGATTTGGCCCGTGGGCCTTGAGTTTTGACACTTGTAACACCTTTTCCTCTGTGTCTGTGGTACTAATCAGAGTTCTGAGCAGAGACAGGCTCTGGTTCTATGTGTGTGCAAAGATAAAACAAGTTTTATCTTTGTTTTGGTGAGGCTGTGGGAGCCTAGGTTGTTACTGTTCTGGTTGCAGAGAGAATTTAACTTCTCACACATTCATGAAAAAGTGTGTCGTCCTTTTTCTGTTTTTAAGGTGTCTTTCAGTTGAGCTGAAAGTTCAACTGAAAGAATTCTACATTCTTTCTGTAGGATTCAAGAGAGCAGCAAGCCTCTCTTGCTGCTCTCTATGTTTTTTCTCTTTCATCCTTAGTTGGTTCTATTTTTGCAATCTAGTCTAGCTTATTGTATATGTCTTACGGGTCCGTAACGCAAAATGTGTGCACGGAGTTGTAAAGACTTCCTATTTTCTTATTTTTCTTGGTGCGAGGACTCGCGGTGAGGCTCTATCTGGCTTCATATCGTGCGGCAGAGCCTCCTTTTTATGTGCATGTGAGGAGGGAGAGCCTCTGTTGATACATTTAAAAACCTCAAGGCCTGCTTTTTCAAGGTTCAGACCGTTGATCAAAACAGTTTTGGAAAAACTGTCAGCAAGTTCATGTAGTTTAGACTCTCCTTTTTGGGTTTCAGACTTGGATCATCTCCTTGCACTTGCTGTTTTGTTGCTTGTGATTCAATCAATCAATTTTTCAACATTTTTAAACAATTAGCAAAAAGGGCTTTACGGGGGCAACAATTACAATTCCTACTGGGAAAAGGGAAGGGAAATCAGTTAAGAGTAAACAAACAGAAATATGGCAAAAAGGTGGAATGGAAATAATAAAAGAAAGAGTTTATATAAAATACAGAAGTCAGTATTAATTTAAAAATTACTGAGTAACAGAAGGGAAGAAATAATAATAATAATGAGATTAAGAGTAGGTCATACCTATCTATGACATTATATGTCTAACAGGGAGGGGAAAAATCATAAATGTGAAGGGTGTGGCTAGAAAGAAAATCTAGAACATGCTTTGAGGAATTGTAAAACATATGAGGCTGAAAGGGAGAAAAATATTATATTGGTTGGAAGGACAGAACAGGAATGGAGAGTACTGGGAAATGAAGGAAACATAGTGGATATTTACAGATTAAGGAAGGCATTATTTATTTATCTTCAGAATAGAAAATAAGAAAATAGAATTTAATAAATGTAAAGTAGTGTTGCTAGCCACTCATGTACAGTAGGTGGAGGTACGTACCTCAAAGTTGCTTGCGATCCACCATAATAGAAAAGAAGAAGAAGAAGAAGGAGGAGGAGAAAAAACTAAGGGCGTATTCATATCTATGGCTACGGTTCAGTCGCTGACTTCCTGGTTTGATTCGGTTGATCCGTCTAAAGAATGGGTCCTTAAAAGGCATCTAGAAGGTCTTGTTGCCAGATCTGGGAACATAAACACGACAAACAAAGATTATCAGCTGATATGTTCCATCTAGGAACACACAGATTCCTGTGGCTGGCGGCTCTCAGCCTGATTCCGACCCGTGTATTCTGCTCTTCCGCGGAAATACCGGATGTCCCTAGTATTGCCACTTACTTCGGAACTAAGACCCGCTATGAGGAGGTGAAACCGAACCTACTCCGAAACCCTTTAACCGTGAACACCTCGGTCCTCAGACCCCCGCCAGGTGAGTTTTGCACCCCATTCCACGTGACCGCCGTCATTAGACATGGCAGCCGGTTTCCTACCGTCAAGAACATCCGCAGAATACACAGACTAAGCGAGCTACTCCAGAATGAAGCTTCCAGAACCTCAGAGAGCCCCACTGGCTGGCTGGATGAGCTTCGGAACCGTTGGGAACCCTGGTACACCGAGGACATGGACGGTAAGTATTCTACACTGGAATTTTTGCTGGCAACTTTTGCAGGGAATTTCTTTTCAGGAATTTGTTTTCCACGTAAAATTCTGAAGCTGAATTTAAGGTAATAAAAGAAGGGGGGAAAGTATTTACATTGCACAGGATTTAAAAAATCAGGCCTATTTAAAAAAAAAAAAGAAGAATAATTTGCATCTAGTATTTTTAAATATTCCAGAAAAATGTATCCTCTTATGCCTCTTAATCAGGTCGGCTGGTGAGGAAGGGCAGGGAAGACCTCCAGTTCCTGGCCCGGCGGCTGGCCACTTTGTTACCATCTCTGCTGTCGGAAGAAAACGTGAGGAAGAGGAGAATCCACTTTGTAACCAGCTCTAAGCATCGCTGTGTGAGCAGCGTGGAGGCATTCCAGGAGGGTCTGCAGCAGCACTGGGGTTGCCATGGTGACAGTCACCACTGCCGCTGCTGCCACCACTGAAAGATATTCTGGTGTTCTGACTATCTGTGCTACCTCGTCAGGTCAGCGCTACGATAGAAAATCTTTTAGCACCGTGACCGACAGACAGACAGACAGACAGCTACCTTTCGAAAACCGCTGTCGTCATGTTTACATACCAAAGACCATATCAGTCAGTGTCAATGTTAAATATACTAATCGGAAATCATTATTTAAGTGGCGCTTAGCAGTGATACGTAGCATAAAAATATGTGAATGACGAAAACTTTTCTAAAACCACCCGAACCCGTTTAAAATACCTGCTTGTGTAAATGCACTAATATCCTTCTTGAGAATAGCGTGCCTGTTTTATTATGTAAAGCTAGTACATTTAGATGCACTAAAACCTCATATTAGAATCCTACCTTCATAAAATACACATGGTACCACATGTTGATCTACCAAAACTCCATTCAAATATCCTACCTGGTAAATACGTAAATAGCACATTTTGCTGCAGCAGATTCCTTCATTTGAATATCGTAATAAAATACAGAAGTAGCACATGTTGACGCACTAAAACTCTTTCATCAAAAAATTCTACCTCTTCTACAAAGTAGAGAGGTAGAGAAACAGTAGCTCATATTGGTGCATTAAGACTATCAGAATATCCTACCTTTTAAAAAATATATTTAAAAAAAAATACAAAGATAGTCAGTGTCATACCGCTGTAATATATTTCTAATCGTAAGTGTTTGTAAGAATGAAACAGTATCAGACAAGGTAAGTTTTTATCAAACAGACATCTACAAATACAGATCCCCGCAAACTTTTTTTGCGCATTAATACATTGTATGACAGTCTTTATCAAATGAAACACAGCCAACATGTGTCCACCAAACTGTGCAGGTCACTGTGCACCTAAAATGATAGCCTATGCTTAATATACACTAATATTACACCATAGACATAAACAGCTTCAATATCGCTACCAGCATGCTCTACTCGGCACAGTTTAAAAAAACAATTAAAGCCTCTATATTTTAAATAGGCACAAAATGTCCCACAAAACCAATGTATTTTGTCCTGATTCACATGGTTGAGGACAAGCAATGACTTTCTTGCTTACAGTATACAGTATAGTAACGACATTGCGGACGGCAAATAAAGCCATTTGCAAATACAAGCTGCCTGTCATGTAAACTTAAAACATGAAGTAATACAGCAGCTAAATGAAAGCCAGGTATAAAATAAATAAATTAAAGCTTACCTTAATCTTTGACTAAATAAAACAGATGAAACAAAACTTCCACAGGTAGGATGTATTGATAAGAAATCTGCTGAGTAAGCAGTATGTGACGTAGCATCACTGTGTGCATGCGCATTACCACAAGGTAGGACGGATTGATGAGTAGCACAGATGGTCAGAACACCTGACAAGCCTTTTATCTAAAATTTTGACCTCTGACCTCTGCACCTACAGACAGTGCTCAAGGATACAACCATGAGGTGGATGATGAACTAATGCGCTTCTTTGAGCGTTGCCGTGGTTATGTGGAAGGCGTGGAGAACAACCACACTGCACTGCTGGAAGTTGAGAAGTTCAGACATGGCGAGGAAATGCAGGCAGTGAGGAGGAGGTTGGCTGAGAAACTCGGCCTTTCTCTTCACCTACTCACCCCAGGTAGGAGCCTGGAGGCATTCCCTCAGGTTAGAGATGGAATATAGTACTTGGAAGTTGAAGAATATTACAGCATTTCTTTTTTTTTTTTCTTTTTTACCAACTTTGCAGATCTTTTTCTCATTCTGTATGTTTAGTCACTCTATCAGATTGTAATGTTAGAAAGGAAATGTTCCCTTTGACCTTTTCTTCCCCTTTCGGGCTCTTCTAGACTTGGTGGAAGCAGCGTTCTTCATCTGTTCCTACGAACTGTCCATCAAATCCATCCACTCGCCTTGGTGCTTCCTGTTTGATGAGAGTGATGCAAAGGTATCTTTTCTGAAAGATATTTGCAAAATTGATATAAAACCCCAAAAATGCAAAGAAATGTATTATTTCTCAATAAGCTCACAGTGAACCTCAATTTACTTTGGTTTAAAATGCTGAATTATCAAAAATAAAGTTTGAATCAATACAGGTGTGGGTGAAGAAAGTGGAGGGTCTGCCTTCAGTAACGTCTGTCTAGGTAGCAAAAACCAACCACAGCAAAATGTTATGGACATTTTCTTCTTTAAAAGAAACACACTGAATCAATCATTTTGACAGAGGATGCACATCTTGTCTTATAAGATGTCACAAAATTTTCACACCTTAAACTTTCAAGGTCAAATTTAAAGTTTTCCCTACTATAAAAACAAAATGGTTGATAGGGGAGGGAATGTTGAAAAGTTTGGTCCAGGCATTTAGAATCTTTGAATTGGAACACAGTTTGGTCCAAAGGGTTATCCTCTGAGGCAGAAACAGAGATTTCTTCTGATTCATTTTGCATTTTGAATCAGTGTCAGGTTAAAGCACCTAGAACATCAAAATACAAGACACAGGAAAAGACAAGAGAGAATTAGATTCTTTTTACTCGCGAGGAGAACGGACAGAGATGTGCTTCCAGTTACAATCTCTTACCTCTCTGAAAACACATTCCGCCGCACCTCTCTTTTTATTGAAAAAAGACACCCCTATTACATCCATCTCTAAAAGGTAAAAAGGAGGAAACAAAAACATATGCAGCTGCAACGTGATTCACAGTTTTATAAGATAAACTAGAACATTTACTATGAACAGTATAACTGTAGAAGGATAATCAACACCATTACACTATAAATTATCTTACTATAGACATGAAGAATAAGATGTCCTTCTGCTGATGTCCTTCTGATTAGAACAAGCTGTGGTCGGCTGTCTCTGCATCCTTCAGCAAAACATTCATGTTGACTGCTCCCTGCAGTGAGGCCTCCTTAAACACACTCAAAAATATAGTTAAAGCAATTCAGAATTTGCAATGTTTAAGCAAATGTCTGATAAATATATACAATTTCTCCAACAATCAGGAAAAATGTTGATTCTGAGGTTTATCATCTGGGATCTTGAGCAAAGATCAGAGACCAGAATAGATTAAATTGATCAATGATTTTTGATGTCGTTTCCTCCTTGTCATTTTTCTGCAGGTGTTGGAGTACAGTTTTGATCTGAAGCAGTTCTGGAAGCGCTCTCATGGTCACTTAATCAGCAGTCTGTCCAGCTGTCCACTCTTCCATCACATCTTCAGGACCCTAGATAAAGCTGGTCGTCCTCGCAGGTGGGGTGTTCCCTGACTAAGCTCTAGGAAGCCTCTTATTGATTCCCTATTGTTTATTGACTGAATCCTGGTTGATTCCAGATCCACCGAGGCAGGTCCAGAACCGGCCTCTGTCTTGGTGGGACATGCTGAGACGCTCATCCCCCTCATCTCCCTACTTGGACTGTACAAAGACCAGACTCTGCCCACTGCTAGCAACTACCACTCACAGCATGGTATGAAGTCTGACATTTATCAAATTTAAAATATGTATGTATTTCTTTCTACATGCCAGGAAAGGTACCCATTTTTGAAAAAAAGGTCTCACTTTTTCCAAAAAGGAAAGATACATTTTTACAAGGAAATTTTCTTTAAATGATGAAAGACTATAGTGCTGGAAGCATCTTTTAATGTAAAAATAAGTAAAAAACAAAAGTTTAGTAAAATTTGAAGGCATCTAGAAATGTTGGGGAAACTTTTTGTTAAAAAGATATTTAAAAAAAAAAATGTAGAAAAACCTGACCCCTTTCTGGGCATATTCAAAATTTCACCCACATTACTAAATAAAAGAAAGCATTTATTTAAAAAAAATTATATTTTATAAGAAATAGAGTTTACACTGCAATACTGGAATGGTTGGTGGAATTATTAAAAGGGTAGTATGTATTTTCCAGGCACACAGTGCTATTTTATAGCACAATCAACTATGATTGTGCTATAATCAACTATATATAGTTGATTGTGCTATATATAGCACAATCAACTATGATTGTGCTATAAAATTGGTTTTATGCTGTATATCAAACATAACGTAAAAGAAATTGAAATTCATAATTTGAAGTGTCATCACAACAATGTTCTCATTATGACTGTAGCAACCATTGTTTGGAACGTAGTACTGGGAATTAGCATGTATTTTCTCACCAGCAGCAGGTGCTTGCTAGCTGCTGCTTCTCTGGTAGAGCTGTGTGAGGGAGGTGAGGATGGAGGTGTATTGTGAGGTGGAAGCTCAGCTGGAGACTACAGCTCTAAGAGGAGCTTTGTGGAAATACTCAGCGCCCTGTGGGAGCAAACACATCAACACCTCTGAATGACTGCCACAGGAAATTCAAGGAGTTCTCAAACATGCATGAAAGAATCAAGGCGACACTATTGCCATGTTTTTGATGAAGGAATAATAACATAATATAAAGCTCATAAAAATCTTTATTCAGCTCTCTTTACTCTTGATATCACTTTGTAAAATCTACTGTAACCAAATGCCTTCAGAAGTCACTTGCTGTTTTCAAATGAACATGTCCTGTTGGTCAGAACAATAACTGCACATCTCTCTGTAGGAAGAAGTTTCCGGACCAGTCACATCATTCCATACGCTGCCAACCTGCTCTTCGTTCTCTATGACTGTCATCGTGGCCCCCGACTACAGCTGCTCATCAATGAGACTCCACTACACTTTCCAAACTTTCAGACTGAGGATGCACCACTCTACAGGGATGTTCGTGCAGCATACCGCTACCTGCTAGATGGCTGTGACTTCAACAGAGAGTGTGAGAGGAAACCCGAAGGCCGGGGACCCAACACTGAGCTTTGACAGCTTGAACCCTTACAAAATCTTATTCTGTCTTAATCCACCTGGTGACAAAGCCTCAAACTCACTCAGGCATCATCCAATCAGATACTGTAGCTGCAAAACTGCTCTTCGAGGTCTGAACTTTCTTGATTAAGTGTTGCAAAAACTGACTGGAGTGATTTATTCCCTCTTAGTGGAGGTGTGACACTACATTGAAATGTTTTCTGTTCATAAACTGTTGTCTATTATTAAAGGGCATCCAGATATCTACCAGCTCTTTTCAATAGCAAACAGTTTCTGTACCATTTCCAGCCTCTGCATACAAAAATATTAATGGAATCAACTGGAAAAATCTCTGTGTTCCACTCAACTAGCTGAAATTTATTGAAATTGTTTTTAGATGAATACAAAGAATATTGCAGCAAGGCCTTACTCTAATTTTTGAACTGACTCTTTAATCTGGGATTCGGTCTGAAGCTTTAAGTTAATTTCTTGCTGACTCGGGTTTTATTTAAGGCAGCTGTATGAAACTTTTATTTAAAATGTTTTCTACATATTTGTTAAAACTGTTGCTATGCCTTGACAACATAACATGAGCATAATATGTAAAGATGTATCTCTTTTCATAGATGGCAGCTACTGTTGCAGTCTGCTGCTAGTCGGGAGCCAAGAGAAAAGGCTTAGCGCTGTCAATCATACTCTTGTATGTGCTGCTAAATGTGCTAATGGCAGAGAAATAATTTGCTGTTACAGGAAACCCTTCATCGGTGGTCATTCCAATTAACCTGAACTTTCCTGGCAGGCTATGTTGTGATAAGCCAACATAGCTTTATACATAAATATTTTTATACATATATACATAAACTAATATGTATATTAGTTTATTTATTAGTTTACTAATATATATGTATATATATATAAACTAAGTTCCAGTTTATGTAGCTTATCCGGAGGAAGTGGCGATGGAGTATGAACAGCATTTACATAAGTTGATGGATAGCGCTAAGACCCTCCTCCTGGCTCTGATTGGCCGCTACTAGTTAGCACTGGGAGAAGGCAAAGGAGCACAATTTTTTTTTCCACAGCTTATCTCCCTCATACCATACTGTTGCAACATAGTGACAGTTTCAACTAATATTTAAAAAATATTTTTAATAAAATTTACATACTGTAGCTTTAACAGTTTTGAAATTCTGACTGCACAAATTCCTGCTCTGGGTTTAGAAAATATCTTGTGGGTGAAAGAATTGGTGTATGTGCCAAATAAGTTTTCAGGGTGCTTTTAGTTCCAAATGTTTCTGAATTAAAGCTTTAATAAAGCAAGATTTTCAGATTAAATATTTGTGCTTATTTACTGAAGCAGAGTCATGTGAGACCATTTCCCCTTTTCCCAGGCTCTACTGTGGCAGTCCCGCTTTACTCCACAGTAATCACATTTCCACAGACCTGGCCACAGGTCTGGAGCAGGGAGAGACCTCCATGGAGGGGACGGGGGTATTGAGCCCCACCTCCAGGCGTTAGAAATAAAGCAATTTACAAATATGGTTACAGTCATGTAGGGTTCTGTCGTACTCCAAACAATAACAGAACACCTGCATAGAGCTGAGTGTTGTGAGAAAGTTCCGACTTGAAGAGATTGTTCAGAAGAAAATTTTGCAGCACGCATTCTGAATTACTCGGCTGTGCACACATGAATATTCAGATACTATAAAGAATAATCCATCTCACGTCCAGGTAACGTAGGTGATCCAATGCGGTCAAGGTGAAGGGCCTTAGAGAACCATATTCCGAAAATAGCATTCCTGCAGCTCCGCTCCAGTTGTCAAGGAAACGCGTCGCCGGAACTCTTTAATCCATCCGCCGTCTGCGTCTGGGTCAGCCTGGTTTGTTCCCACGAAGTGTGGCGGACATCCACTACACTGCCACATCAAGAAAAGAACACTGTCCCTACTGTGTAACACAGAGGAGGCTCTGTTATGATCTGGGGCTGCTTTGCTGCATCTGACAGGGTGTCTTGAATCTGTGCATCTCAACACTAACATGGGATTCTAGAGAGAAATGTGCTGCCCAGTGTCAGAAAGGTTGGTCTCAGTCGCAGGTTGTGGGTTTTACAACAGGATATTGACCGCAAACACACAGCTAAAAACACCTAAGAATGGCTAAGAGGAAAACATTGGATTATTCTGAAGTGGCCTTCTATGAGCCCTGACCTAAATGCTAATGAGCATCTTTGGAAGGAGCTGAAAGACGCTGTCTGGAAAAGGCTTTTCAAACCTGAGACAACTGGAGTAGTTTGCTCATGAGGAGTGGGCCAAAATACCTGCAGAGAGGTGCAGAAGTCTCATGGACAGTTGCAGGAATCGTTTGATTGCAGAGATTGCCTCAAAAGGTTGTGCAACAAAATATTAAGTTAAGGGTACCATCATGTTTTGTTTCATGAGGTGTTTTTTAAAAAATAATTATGAAGCATGTTTAAAAAGATGTCTGACTTTCATTTTCATTTTTTATTCATTACCTTTGTTAGATTCAAGTTATTTCTGTGACAATTGTGAGTTTTTCTTTCATTAACTGAGGGGTACCAACAATTTTGTCCAGGTGTGTAAGTACTTTCAACCATGAGCTGTCAGAGCAGGTATGAAACATCCCAAGGTAGACAGCTCTGACATAGGAAACAACCAAAATGTTCAATAACCAAACAGTGAAGTGACAAAATGAGCTCCATCCACAGAGATGCGTTAAAATAAATATTAATTTGCTTTTTATTTTTCTACTGCATAAAAAACTCTTCAGATTGTTTACAATCAGAGCTGAACAGAACACAATACCCCACCATGGTTAGATATAAATAATAAATACACAACCATCCCTCAGAAAATTATAAAAGTCACAAAAACATATAGAATAAAGGAACAATAAAAGTATTAATCAATTATAAATGACTTCATGTTGATAATTGCTTGCTGTGTGTCATCACAGAGTGCTGCTCCTGACCAATTTGTCAGCAGTTTCATTGTTTTACTAAATTTATGGGTTTTGCCTAATGATTAAAATTTATTAGCTTTGAGACAGTGAGGATTATTTTCAAATTCAGAACATCTCAGCGTCTTCAGGTCGGAGGTGACAACAGCGGGAAGATTATAAGAACTTTGGTGAGGTGGCACATCCCTAGGTAGCTTCACAGAGAACTGTGGTGTAACTATGAACTCCTCCCATCAGGAACACCAGGTTCCTGATGGGTACCCAACCATGGAGGAGACAGGAAACAAAGATGTCAGAAAGCAGTAAGTGGCACATGCTCAATGCGTTTCCACACCAGCTGAGGCATTGGAAGTTTATATGACCCAAGCATTCAGTCCAGAGCGGCGTGCACCAGAACACCATGAATGTTTGCTGCCTTGGAGTGCTTCATCTTGTTGATTGAGGTCTGCAGGTCAGCCTGACATATAGCACGTATAGGGTCATCTACCTCCGAGCTGAGAAACAGCAAACAAAAACACACATCTGAGAAAACACTAGGCGTATCTGGGACACGCAAAAATGTGATGGAATAGGATTCTGCAGCTTACCTGGTGCTCTGGTTGTGGACAAAGTCTCGGACGCAGAGCAGTGCTGCATCACGACACGTTTCTCTGAGGTCACTTCCTGAAAAACCCTCGGTCTCCTTGGCAACAAGTTTAAGGTCCACACAGTCATCCACCTGCAGGTGATTATAAACTATCAGATGATCTATCAGTTCAGTCTGTTCTGAATTGATCTTTATTCTTATTTGTAAGAAATGCTGCAGCAATGTAGAAAGTTGACTCTGTCACTTCATACCTCAGGTGTGAGCCATACCTGACGCCTGAGGTATGAGCCACCAACAGGTGTCAGAGACAATTTTCTTTTTTATTAACAAACCAGAGTATGTTGGAAAAAAAGAAACATTCTCATAATTTAATAGCATGGGCTCAGTATCTTAACAACATGAAGGCAGAGGCACTGAGAATGCTCCGCCATTATTAGACCGAGGGCAGCCAGACTAATTTATTTTGCTAAATAGTTATATTTAGCTAAATACTATTGTTGAGGAGCACAAGCAGGCCTCCTGATGCACAGATTTTTAAAAAACCCTCAAAAAAGGGCACTTGAAGCTTAAAGGATGAAAGGGGCTCCAGCCGCCTTTCCATCCCCCCTGTACGTGCCTGAAGTGAGAGTCAAGTTTAAAATCATTAGCTCTTATTTACAAATTAGTCTGTCCTGCCTTTAGGTGACCCCGCCTTTCGCCCAGAGCAGACTTGATGTTTAGAGGTGGTATTTTCAAAATTGATAATTTTAATGAAAACAAATGGCAAGTTTGTTTTCCCGAGCTGAACTTACGTTTTCGTTCGTCAGAATCAGTCGAAGGATGTCCTCTCGCTGCCTATCGCTCTGCAGAAACAAACAGTGTTAGCATCGTCTACAACAGAATCTCTGGCAGAACTTGTAAATACTATGACTGTACATACAGGTAGGCTGATGTGAAACCTGGTTGGCATCCGCCGCAAAATGGCAGAGTCCAGGTCCTGAGGACGATTGGTCGCGCCCATTATGATCACCTGACATGGAGAAAACTATAAGACCACATCCACCTGCTTGTGTGTGCAGCTGTAGTTGCAGACGCACCTGGCAATGATGGTCTGTGTCTAGTCCATCCCACAGACTCATAAACTGGGCTTTCATCATGGCTGTAGCCTCGTGGTCTGAGCTTGAGCGACTCCTCAGGAACGAGTCTAAATTCAAAAGCAGTGATATGTATTGGAGCCAGGCAGATACTACAACATACAGGTGCTTAATTCATACAGGTCGCAAACAGACTACAACTATCTGTAGTCAGTCACTGTGTGCACATTTCTCACCAATCTCATCAATGAAGATTATAGAAGGCTGCAGCTTAACAGCCAAGGAGAATACAGCAGCAGCCAGTTTCTGTGATTCCCCGTACCACTTGTCCGTCAGTGTGCTTGGCTGTAGGTTGACAAAGCGAAACCCTGTCTCCTTCGCTGTTGCCTTGGCAATCAGTGTTTTTCCACAGCCGGGGGGGCCATAAAGCAGTACGCCTGTTAAAATGACGACAAGATAAAGCCAACACTGACTTTTACTTTTCTAGTTTCAGAATAAAACTTGTTCGGATCATAAATAACTCCCTATTTCCAAACTCATGATGAGTTCAGGGATGTGGAGGAGATTGATCTTTTCAAAGATTATCTGTCTCAGATTATACTGTCATGACATGGTGACAGTTTTCACACCACCTCAGGTTCAGAGTTCTTTAACCCATGATTCCATCTCCAGAAAATGTCACAATACAAATTGGAGACAAATTTCGAGGGAACCTCCATTATCACTAAAATCTAAGGGTTTTAACCCATTTGATCATTTTATTGCAGACCTATGCAGTCAGAAATGCTAAAACCAAACCTGCATATCTGTCTTTAGAAATTCTGGTCTCCGAACTCACTACTCTTTCTCAGGTTCAACGTGATCTTAAACCTACCTGACAGCTGCAGTGACATGACACAGTAGGCAGGTGAATGAGCTCTGACCTTTGGGAGGCTGCAGTAGTTTGGAGTTCGGGAACAGGTGTCTCTTCTGAACAGGCAGGATCACAGTCTCCTTCAGCTCAGTGATGACCTCGTCCAGACCAGCGATATCTCTCCAGGTGATCTGTCAGATGTCAGAGATCAGACACAGTCTTGACTCTTCTTCATCAACTCTCGTGAGGAGAAACTACCTGCATGGTCAATGGGTCCACCAGATGAGCAGCAATACTCATCTCGTACTCCGACAGCTTGACGTTCTTCACTCCGATCTGACGCATCAACTTCTCAGCCTGTTGGCGACAATTCAGAAAATTCATGAACAGCCACAAAGCTGTGAATAACAAGGCTGCTACACCCTCACCTGCTTCTGAGCCTCCACCTTCTGCTTTCGAGTTGGGTCAATAGCGTCCACCATCCACTTGATGGTGAAGTAGGTTACAGCTCCAAATATGGTGAGTCGGAAAAGCAGACCAATTACCTCGTTCCTCCCCAAAGGACGGGCAATGTTATCAACTGGAATATCTTTGAGAACCATGGTCACTCTCTGAAACACACACACACACACACCTGACTATATGCAATGTTACTTAGTTGTACTTAGTTATGAGAGGAGAACAAGAGTTCACTAGAAAATCTCTGAAGAAATTTAAACGGGGCCTGCCAAAGTGTGCGTGTCGGTCGGAACCCAGCTGAAAATTAGCATTGATGCTAAGTTTAGCTAAAATAATATTAATACCATGTGGAGAATCACAAGCATGTTGACTAACAAGGACCTACTCCATTC
This sequence comes from Xiphophorus hellerii, assembly GCF_003331165.1. Lineage (NCBI taxonomy): Eukaryota > Metazoa > Chordata > Actinopteri > Cyprinodontiformes > Poeciliidae > Xiphophorus > Xiphophorus hellerii. The sequence goes on from NC_045681.1 coordinate 25,298,796, forward strand.
AATATGTTAAACCTGTATGAGCTAAAATTAGCCAAAATGCTAATGTTAGCATAAATGTTGTCAGTGGTAAGTGGGATATCATTAGCATGATGTCTTTCTTTGACTTGCTCCTTCCAGTGTGCGAAACATAGCTAATAAATAAATAGCTCAACTGCTTATTTTAGAGGCTAATGCACTATCATCATCATCAATCACTTTATTTTGGTAAATTGTCCACATTAAACACAGGAAACAACAAAAGAATAGAAAAGAAAAAACCCCAACAATAAACAAACCCACAATTTACCAAAAAGGAGTAGGCTGAAGCAAAGCTTATTCTTGCCTACCCTGTTTTTATACCTTACAACCTACCAGGATATCTTCACAATACATACTGTATATAAATCTACTTAACAGCATAAGATTTGATCATTTTACATTTTAAAGCTCTTTTAAAGCTCACCAAGAAAGGACATAACTTAAAATCAACATTCAATTCTTTCCACAGTTTCACACCATTAACTGAAACACATCTAGACTTTATCTGGCTCTTCTCTTTTGCATATTCAAATATAAACAAACCTCGCAAATTATATTTTTTATTTTTAGTTTAAATAATTTCTGAATACCAGAAGGAAGACTTTTGTTCAATGCTTTATACATTATTTCCAGTATTTTTATATAAACAATATCTTTACATTTAATGTATTACTTTGAATAAAGAGTTTATCAGTTGGTTCACGGTATCCCACCTTATTAATAAGCCGCATAGCTTTTTTGCAACTTAACTAATATATCAATAGTTGTTTTACTTGCATTTCCCCAGATTTCTGAGCAATAAGACAAATAAGGCATAACCAAAGAGGTTATGTTTCTGACTCATTCTTTAAACTTTGTATGTAGCCCAACAAATATTAGTTTAATATTTGCTGTTATTATAAAAAATAAAAAAAATCATAAGAATGTATCAAGTAACGGGGTTGACCCCAGTGTAAAAGTTGACCAGACTGTAACGGGGTTGAACACACTGGCTGGCTTAACAACAGTAACAAACGAGAAGCTAGATGAAAACGTTCAGATTTATTGTTTCTGTCCTGTTTTTGTAACGGATTGAACGATACAGGGTTGAAGATTTGCACTAAAAGTTGCCATAAGTCCACATCAGCTAGGGTTTGGAGCAACATATGAGATGATGAAAACAAGAAATTAATATAAGTTTCAAAGACAATTCTTTACTTTTTCCCCAAACAACAATAAATATCATGCACATGTGTAATGGTGTTGAAAGGTTGAGCTTGACAATGACAATCTATGGATAGAAATAATCCAATATAGGTAAGAAACTATACTAACACTTAAATCTCTTTACAGTGTGTGCGGGAAGAGACTTAAGTGATGTCACTTCCAGGGTGCTGAGAAATTGGACTGAACCATTATTTATAAAAAGGAGGAATTGGTATGTTGTTATAGGGTTGAACAAAACTGGAGGGACATGATTATAAAGTGCCATTTTGTAAATAATTCATGGATTTTTCTCATATTTCTTTCATTTAGGTTAAAGTATACCCAAAAATGGTTATATTAGTAGAAATAACTTGCAGTTACTGACTATTTTTATTTGTTTTATATTCATTGAAAAATTAACATTGGTCAGTGGGGAACATGCTCATTTGGCTGACCTTTACGCTTCAACAACCCAGAAAATTTATCAAAACATAATTTTTAAAATATATTTGCAAGTTACATTACCAAGACACATTACAATAATGGATATTTCCATTTATTGATTTTCAAAAAAAAAAAAAAGTGGTTTGCATTATATGAAAATCTTTGAGATAAACCTGTGAGACACAAAATGTACCGAATTCAGAGACTGACCCAGCTAAAGTTTTTGCTAATGTTTTTGCAATGCCTTGTTACCTGTGAGAAAGAAATAGCTAAAATACTTATTTTATGGAAAGGGCTAATATTAGTGCTCTGGAGCACCTTGACAGAAAACTGACAGCCCTAGAGCAATTTTGAAAACATTTTATGGAAGCAGGCATTCGGTGTGATGTCATGACCGTATTACAGTATCAGTAGAGCGATATTTGTGGGCGCGAGGGCAGGTTAAAAAATGTTTTGGGGTCAGAAATCCACTCCGTTTCTCACTCTAGCGGAGCGGCAGTTATTTTCAGTTACACTCTAATTGTACGAAAAATTGAAAACTTTGGTGCGCTAGAGACAAGTTGTGGAAAAACCGTAAATCATTTTAACGGTTTTTACCTCTCCACAGAACACGGACGTATCTACAAAGTGAGAGTTGAATGGCATTTCTACGTCAATCCATGACCACACAAAAATTCCTCAAAAATAATGTTTGTTTGTTTTTTTTTTAATGTATTGATTTTTTGTTTGTTTTTAACCTCACTCCATTGCTTTCTATGGGATTTTGGGGCATCGTTTTCGCGAATTATGTCGCCATGGTAACTCCGATTTCCCTTAAAAGTAATAGTTCCCTTCTCGAGATCGAACCGCACGTTTTGTGTGGGGGTGTAAGTAGCGGCGGTACGAGATGCATTAAAAGTGACGGAATAAAAAGGAACAAAGAAAGAAAGAGACGTTCTATTGACGGTAGAACAATAGGTGCCTTCCATGTATTGCATATGAGGCAGTGGCTGCTCTCCCTATGCATTGTTATGGCAGGCCCCAATTAGACAGACTCGTGGCCCCTGCTACAGGAGAACCTGTGGGAATGTTTTGTGAAATAAAGGCAGATGTCCCCGATTAACAGATGAAGCCTTTAATCTGAGATTTTTAAACTAATCTCTGAACTCCGGTCTCAGATGAAAGCTCTCAATGTCAAAATTAACAAAAGTCTGAAAGTTCATGTTCATGATCTGGAGCGGAGAAGGTCGGTTCTTTTAATTAAAAACAGATCGTTAACGGACGTTCTGATCTGGTGGTGGTCTCGGCTGGAAGATCAGGTCTCTGTGGTAATACACATTACAACCTTAAATTGACACAAGCTTAAGGGGAATCTGGTATGATGAGAGGTACGTGATCACAAAGGAAGTTTTACCAGCTCAAATGCAGTTAGCCTCTATGCCGTAATGGCCTCCAGGTATAACGAAACTACTATCTGATGAAGTGACCTGAAGCTAACTCGTATTAGCAAGGGTTGACCTTCGCTTAATGGCTCACTCCGGCAACAATATGTAGGGAACCATTGACCAATCCTCACAACAGTAGTTCCGCTTGACCCAGGGAACACAAAACCTGACAAAGCTGATATCAGCAGTAAAGAACTCACCTTATCCTAGCAGGACCGGCTTCCGTACGTCTGAAAGCACGGTGCAGAATCTTCTTCTTCTTGGATTTACTGGCGGTTGGCAACAAACTTTTAGTAGCATTACCGCCACTTACTGGTATGGAGTGTGGTTCGTGATGGTCTATATATATATACACACACACACACACGCACCCCCCTCCCCCCCACACAAATATACATACTTATACATAACTTTGTATTCTACCCATCTATATCATAAACACATTCACAAATACGCCTACTATAATCAAATTCTATGAAATAATTTTGTTTTAAACTAAATTATCAAATAACTATTTGTATATTTTTACTCCCCAAATTCTTCCTCAAAATATCTAATAAATTAACCTTTTCCTTAATACATTCAAACTCTCTCCACATATATCTTCTCTCTCTTTCATATTTATGACATTCCATTATTATTATTATTATTATTATTATTATTATTATTATTATTATTATTATTATTATTATTATATTCTAATATTTATGATATTCTAATATGTTCAAATTTCATATTTTCCACAGTAATCACATCTCTCAGTAGTATGCTTTTGAATTTTAAAAAGTCCTGTATGTCCAAATCCTAACCTTGTTATCACTCTTTTCTCCTTTCTATTTCTTCTTCCATTTCTTCTTTCTCCTACTATCTTCTGAATTTTATAAAACCATCTTCCTGTTTTTTCTTCATCCCACCTTTCTTGCTATTTTTCCATCAGTTTTTCTTTAACAATACTCTTTCCCTCAGATTTATTTGTTTTTACTGTAAAACTAATAGGATTCTGAATTGCCCTCTTTGCCATTTTATCTGCCCTCTTGTTTCCTTCTACTCCAATATGTGCTGGAACACAAATATAACTATCAAACCCATATTTAGTATTCTGAATAATGTATGAAATATTTCCATCCTACTATCTGATTGATTATATTTTAAACTTAATGCAGAGCTTGAATCTGAACAAATTACTGTTTTTAATGGTTTTATGTCTTCTACCCATTGTAAAGCTAATAAAATTGACAACATTTCTCCTGTGTATACTGATAATCCGTCTGTAATTCGTTTTCCTATTTTTATATTGAATTCTGGTACTACAAAGCTATTCCTATTTATCCAGTTATTTTTTATGCATCTGTATAAATTTGAATATATTGATAATAATTGTTTAAATATAATTGTACTGAATAACTATCTATAATGTAAGAATTATCTTGTTTCTTTTCCATTATTGACATATCTACTGTTGCTTCTGGTAGAATCCATGATGGTATAATATTGGTGTTGTTTGAGTAATTTCTAAATCAGTCATTTTAAATTCTTTTATTTTCTTTTCAATTGTCCATTCAAAACTCCTCATTTCTTTCTTTTCTTTTTCCCAACATGGATTTAAAATGTCCCAAGTTGGATGATTAAAGTTATTGCCTTGTAAATTTAACCAATAATTTATTTCTAATTTGGTCTTCTTAAATTTAACGGCATTTTTCCCATTTCTACTTCTATTGCTGCTGTTGATGTGGTTTTAAATGCTCCAGTACATAGTCTCAATACTTGATGTTGGATAATGTCTAATTTAGCCAGATGTGTTTTAGCTGACAACCAAAGTCTATGTTAGATCTTATCATACCTGTGTAAATCTGTTTTAGTGATTGCCTATCTGCTCCCCAATCACTGCCAGCCAAGCATCTCAAAATATTTAAGATTTCCTTATATTTATCAACAACTTTTTGAATATGCATATGTATATGTATGGCCCATTAAATCCTCAGTTAAATATCTTGGAATTTTAATAACTAAAGATGCTAAACTCAGTGAAACTGTTAACATAGAGAATAAAATACAGAATTGCAAATCTCAGATCTGATCCTGTTTGGGAGAACCTATTTAACCAAAATGGAGTCTCTGTCCCGGTGCATATACCCAGCTTATCCTATGGCCATACCTAACAAATACATTAAAGCTATAAATCAGTTGAACTTTAATTTCATCTGGAAAAATCAAGTCCACTATTTAAAGAAAGCAAATATGGTTAAGGACTTTAAAGATGGTGGTTTACAAGCTATTGACTTTGATTGTTTAAATGCGGTCTTAAAGGTAAATTGGTTGAAATCTTTTCTAATGAATAGAAATAGTATCTGGTTTTGTCTCCCCAAATGTTTGTTTAAAAAAAACTGGATGCATAGATTTTGTTCTTAGATGTGACTTTGGTGTCGACAGACTTCCTGTTAAGTTATCTGCCTTCCACAAGCAGGTTTTATTGTGTTGGAAACTTATGAACACGAACAGCTTTACTCCTTACCAAACTGCCATCTGGAACAACAGACATGTGTTATACAGGAATAAGTCTCTGTATTTGGATCACTGGACGGAAAAAGGTATTTGGTCCATAAGACATTTTCTTAATGACAGTGGAGATTGGTTGTCTTATGACGACTTTTGCTTATTGTATAATTTGGATTGCTCATGCACTCAGTTTAACACAGTAATCAACTCTATCCCCACTGCAGTCAAATATCTGGTTCAAAATATAAACATTCAATTAGCTAACCTTCAGTTACTTCAACTGTTTGGATTTAACCTTTAGGACAAAAGTAATTCTAACAAACGGATTCTAACAAACGGATTAGTTTAATTTTATATTTCCTGCCCTACCAAATAAAAACTCCATTTTAAGTGTGTTTTCTGATTCAGAGGGTAATAAGTGGAGAACTGTTTATGTTAAATACCTTCTAAGTCCTAAAGCTAAAGAAGTTCATTTTAAAATTCTCAATAACATTTTCCATCCAGTGAACTATTAAGACAAAGATTAAACTTTGATACTAACATCTGTACCTTTTGTGACAATGACATTGAAACAACAGATCATCTCTTTTTCTATTGTGTGCACACTGGAACATTTTGGAGAAACTTTCAGGACTGTATCTCAAAACTTTCCCTACATCATCACTTAAAAAGAGAGGATATAATATTTGGAACCACCCACAGAGACAGAAGAACCGACCTCATTCTTAACAACCTGCTGATCCTCGTGAAATTCTTCATCCACTCCTGTAAATGGGGTTATAGAAAACCTGACTTTTCAGCCTTTAAAAACCTTCTAATGGACAACCACTTAAGAACCTTAAAACTGATGAAAAACAAGCATGGAATACAGCTCTTGGATGCCTATAATGATCTGATTTATTTGAGAACTAAAGTCTTTTTCTGTTTGTCTTTGTCGTTCTGCTATCCCTCTGTTTGATGTCTGACAAATTTTATTCATTTATATTTTTATTTTACTTTTTTTAAATTTTTGTCTTATAATTATATGTGTGCCTTAACCCTGTAAGACTTGATTTCTTCATGTATGTACATGCCACGTGATCTTGTACAATTGTTCAAAGTGTTTAATAAAAAAATACGAAAAAAAAGAACTGTGAGCTGCGCTGAAGTAAATAAAAAAGAGAAGTTTAAATACATGCTGAGAGTGAAACTCCTTCCTAAAGATGAATATATGTACCAGATTTCAAAAGAAAATAAAAATGGGAGAAACGTATAGTGTAGCAAATAGCACCTCCTTCACTTCCGGAGTGTAATGGTCCCATTTCCAAATAAGGTATGAGACTGCCAGTGGTCCGCCCTGCACCTTTCTGTTTGCTGCAGCGAGGTCCTTCTCGGTATAGCTTGAGGGTGATGGTATAGCAGGAGTTCATAGACTGTAATGACTGTGCACCACCAATGTGCACGTGCATGCGGTTTCCACAAAATGAGCTGGCAGACGTTACTCTCCCAGGGTCTTAGTGTGACACTCAGGAGGAGTGCGGCAGATGTCACAGTTGGACATCTGCCAGTTTTGGAGAAGTGAAACCACACACACAAAATCATCTTAAAAGCGCATGCCCAGACTGCACACAAAGTAAAAGGCTTGCAGAGTTCAATTGATCTCATCTCTTAAAACCACACAAGGATGAGCAAAAAGCTAAAAATGGGAGAAGTAGCCCTGCTTACTCAAATGATGGACTATAGCATCATTAAAATAATCATCATTAAATTAATTAGAGGTCCAAAGCTGCGTTTAATTTCCTTTATTTATTTATTTATTAACTGACAGACCACAATTCGTCAGGATGTGGACATCATGTCTTAAACTGTAGTCAGCAACACTGGAACCCTGCAAGGGACTGTGCCGACACCTATCCTCTTCAACCCGTACCCCTCAGACTTTTGGTGCAACTCTGAAATGTGTCACATCCAGAAGTACGCTGATGACACTGCCATCATGGGGTGCATCAAAGACAACGAAAAGGAGTACAGGAGCCTGGTGAGGGACTTTGTTGTCTGGTGCCATAGAAACAGCCTCCAGCTTCCAAGACGAAGGAAGTGGTTATTGACTTCAGGAGGGACAGAGGCAGTCCATGACCAGTTCTGATAGGAGGGGAGGAGGTGGAGGTCATGCAGACCTATAAATATCTTGGCCTGTGGCTGGACAACAAGCTGGACTGGGCAAACAACACAAAGCAGCTCTATAAGAAGGCTCAGACCAGGATGTACTAGGACACAGGTGTCAAACGCCAGTCCTCAAGGGCCGCTGTCCTGCAGTTTTTAGATACAGGTACAAAACACTGGAATGAAATGGCTTAATTACCTCCTCCTAGTGTAGATCAGTTCTCCAGAGTCTTGCTAATGACCTAATTATTCTATTCAGGTGGTGCAGCAGAGGCACATCTAAAAGTTGCAGGACACCGGCCCTCCAGGACTGGAGTTTGACACCCCTGTACTAGGAGGTTGAGATCCTTTAACAGTGGTACCCAAAGTCGGTCCTCGAGGGCCGGCATCCTGCATGTTTTAGTTCTCTCCCTGGTGTTAGTAACAACCTTTTCAGCTTATCACTGTTCTTCTTAGGCCTTCTAAAGAGCCATCATTGGATCCAGGTGCGTTAAACCAGGGACAGAACCAAAACATGCAGGATGCCGACCCTCCAGGACCGACTTTGGGCACCACTGCTTCAACATATGTGGAAAGCTGCTGGGGTTGTTTTACCAGTCTGTTGTCATCAGCGTCTCATTATACGCTGTGGTGTGCTGGGGTGGCAGATCTCTCTAAGGCAAACCTTTCCAAGCTGGAGAAACAAATCAGACGTGCTGGCTCAGTGGTCGGTACAAGACTGGACTCTCTGGCGCAAGTGGCAGGGAGGACATTACATGACACAAAATAACTGAACCAGTGATTTTCTATTATTTTGAACAAGGCGGCAACAGGATGTTCGTCTTGTAGAAAATAAAAGCATGTGGCATGACGTAACCGAAGTTTATATAGAACATAGGAAATAGTCAAAATCTGTTGGTTTTAATTCTTCAAATGTACTTAAGAAAAGACAAGGAGGCAAAAAGGTCATTTTATTAATGATTTACGCTGGTGGAAAATTTACGCAGTTCAGAAATTACATTGCAAGAGTAAAATTCTTGTTGTGATCGATCCCTTATTTTGAAAGCCACTGAATGTCCTCTATACTGCCGCGGACTTGACGCTCTGTGGTCGCTGCTCGGAGATTGTTTTACTCTCCGCGTTGCTGCATTTAATCACTGCGTCTTTGCAGTTCTCCGAGGCCGGGAACAGTTCCCTTGGATCTGTCCGGAGGTTATGGTCTGCACTGGCGAGCGACGCGGTGGTTCTGTATCTGGACGGGGGGACCTGAACATCCGGGCCCACAGCGGGAGCAGCCCCTGAGCTGACCCAGAAAGCAGCGCCGACGGCCGGGGGCTGGCTGTCCACACGCTTGACGGTTAGCATCCGGTTGCTGCTGCGGAACCCGGAGAGATACTCAGGCCGTTGACTGCTGTGAGAATATTTTTCGGAGGATTTCTAGTGTTCTTCTATAATTTCTGTGGAGCTTGGAGGGCTAGCGAGGAGCTAGCTCATAGCTAGCTGTCGCCGTTAGCTCATCTGTCCTAAGCCGACAGAGCGGGGCATCGAGGGTTCCCAGCCGTGCCCTGGTGCTTGGTTAACGGACCTCTGGGAACTATGGCTGCTAATCTAATCAAGGAGATCGTTAGCAGGAACAAGCGGCGGTATCAGGAGGATGGGTTTGACCTGGACCTCACTTGTATCTTTCACCTGTTAGTGTGGGACTCCCCGCATAATTGCATTAAAAACGCAACTTTTACATTACAACTGCAGAATCACAGATATAGCTGCAAATATATCCTGTATTTATAGATTATTCATAGCTGTAGGGTTATTGTGAGAAGTCACAGATTGGTTATTGTAGCAGGAAAACGTATTTTTTTCAAATTCAGCAAAGCCTCTTTGGGTTCCAGCTGGGAGGGATGTCCTTCCCGGTTTTGTTGAAATATAATGAAAACATCTTGAAGTTCCAGAGATGAGTGTGGGACTTCAGCTGCTTGTCCTCTGGTTCCATTGGGCTATGGTGACAGGTTCATTAGGCAGGAGGAGCGCAGCTTTTGATGGACTTAGATTGATTATTTTCTCCCTGCATGTTCTGCAGGTAAAGGTTTATGCAGAACAAAGCATGAAGCATGCAAAGCTTCATGCTTTAGTCACAGCAGAAAACAGCAAATGCAATTTCTCTTTAATGCAGGTCACATTCTCAAGTAGTCTTAATGACACTCTACCTTCAAGCATGATTTTTTGAACGACTATTTCATTAAAGGTTTGAATTCACCTGTTGAGTAACACGGTTTATATGGTTTTATTGGAAAAAAGGCATGTGAAAAACCAAGCAGACAGATTTCTGAGTTCTGTTTCAGAGTCTAATCTTCATTGCAGCATTGCTCTTCAGGTCAGGTGATCACTCAGACAGATCTTATGATGCAGCAGCATTCTCCTCTTCTTTAATTTACATCATGGGGCAGTAAATCCACTATAGAATCAGTGGAGATGTCAGCTCCTGGTGGAGTTTGAGGTGAGATCTTCAGACAGAAATTACAAGGTTCCACAGACTGGTCTTGATTACGTGAGTTGGGGATATACTGTGAGAATTCAGGATAGGAATGTGTAATGAGTCAGATGGGGCTCTTGTGCTTTAGAACACGATCTGCAGACAGCATTACATTCTCACAGTTCTGTTTTACATTGGTCACACTGATGGTGCGTTAAAGAAGGGAAATATCCTGTAATGCCGGGATATTCCTAAGCACAGTACAGTGTTATGTGTGGATTGTTTGTGGATCTGAACCAGCGAGGTTTATAGGGGAATTCTGCCATAAGTTGAGAGCACACATTTTCAGTCTGAAAGCAGGATTTCATGTCTTTTGTTCTGCACAGTGGCACAGTTGGTAGCACTGTTGCCTTGCAGGACAAAGGTCCTGAGTTCAATTCTTGGCCCCGGGTTTTTCTGCATGGAGTTAGCATGTTCTGCCTGTGCATATGTGAGTTCTCTCTGGGTACTCCGGCTTCCTTCCACAGTCCAAAAACATAACTGTCAGGTTAATTGGTCTCTTTATCTTAGTCAACTTGGTCACAATATGCTCTCTATCTAAGTTGAAACACAGTTAGTTCTGTGGATCCATTTTCTGGCTCCAGTAGGCTGTTAGCGATCAGTAGCACACTGCTGGCGGAGTTTTAGTGAGGAAGACAACACAGACTTGCTATCTGTCATGTAAGTCAATGTTAAGCTATTGATCGCAGACTGTATGCCCAAATTCCTTATCTCTAAGTTGTAACACGGAGCAGAAAGTTGATGTTGTTGTTTCTCCCTACATCCAGTGGGCAGCACAGGCTGCTACAATCAATAGCCACACAGGCACACCCACTAGAAATAAACAAACACACCCAGTTCAACATTGGCTGAGAGGTTGCCAGGCAACTGTACTTTTTTGTTTTAAGAGCAAGCAGAAAAGGATTTGCAAGCAAGCAGAGAAGTTTACAAGCTGAGTTTTGATTTGAGCAGAGACAGGTTTGAGAAAGCACAGTGAATAATTGAAAGAGCAAAAGTTTTGAGCACAAGCATAATAAGTTTGAGAAGAAAGACATGAAGTTCTGCTTTTAAACTGAAAATGTAAGCACAAGTATTTAAAGTAATGAGATCCTGCTTTCAGACTGGAAATGTGTGCTCTCAAATTATGGCAGAAAAATTCCTCCATACAGATCCTGATGAGGTTTGGTCTGCAGATTTAGAAATTCCATTTGATGATTCAGCCTGAATCACATTCAAATAAGAGAGCAGTTTACAACTCATTTTGCACGTGTGCACTTCTCTTGTTTGTCTGATCTGTTTTATGTACAGTTCCAGTCGTTGAAGCAGTTCTGTCTGCACAGAGGCTGACCAGCTGCAGCTTTCTGAGCACTAGGGTCATGTTGCAGCTCAGGAAACTTTGGCTCAGGTAAATTGGGTTCTGGTCTAGTTTACATATTTTTGTTTAAAATATTTTTATTGCAAGGCTTCCATTAAGCAGAGATCAAGATGGAATTACTGCCTCTGACATTTTTGTCCTTCAATAAACACAATATAAGAAGGCAAAGAAAAACAAACAAAAAACATAGACAAGGGGATTGAAGGATAACATCACCCACTTCTCTTTATGTAACTTCCCTAGTGAGTTCTACCTAGGCACAGTAAGACTATGGCTTGTACAGTACATTTTTAATTGTCTTTCTCTTTCATAAGTGATTGCAGGACCTCTTTGCAGCCAGATTTTTTACTGGTTTCCAGATTTTTTCAAAATCTCCCAGTTTGTCATTGAGAATGTACCATATCAGTCAATACTGCGATCCAGGCATTAAATGTTGGTTCCTCCTTTTCCAGAACAGCAGGATGAGTTTCTTGCCAGAGGATTTAATAGATAAATTTTGGTTTGGTTTCAGATCAGGTTTATACTCTGCTCTGCACCAGATCACTGTTTGCTTCAGTCACTCTGAAGATAGCAGATTTTAAAATCAACCCAGGTTGGTTTTAAAATATTTTCTCACAGCAGAGACTCTGCTATCTTCAGAGTGGCTGATCTGGTACGGAGCAGAGTATAAACCTGATCTGGAACCACATACAATCAGAACTTAGATGTTGTTTTTTTTTTTTTAAATGACCTTGTGTGTCTGTGGGTCCACCGTCTAGTCTGACTGAGCAGTGTCAGAAAGGCAGTTTCTGAAAATTGACTGAAGGTGGTGCTGATGTGCAGCAGAATTAAGAAGATCTGAATGGATTCAGAAGTTGGATAAATAATCCAAAACTTTTCCTTTGTTAGGATTTAAGCACATTGAAATGTGACTCCACAGTCACATTGTTGCTGGTAAACTCCAGCAAAACTGTAATTATTCCAGACAGAACAAGAAGAAATGGATGTACTGATGTTCTGCTTCTTCAGAGGTTGCATCAGGTACTATGTCTGGTTTGGTCTGACCTCAGACTGATTCCATAAAATCTTCCTGAGAGCTGATAATAAATTCTGATCAGTTCTCAGAAATATCTGGGTAGGGAATATAAGGAAATTGATGAAAGCAGTATAGTTTAAGGAATTGAACCTGTTCTTTTGGTGTTGAGTTGCTCTGCTCAGAGTGCAGGGGGAATGCTGTACATTAACCTCATGTAAATGTCAGACTCCAGTCCTGGTCATGACGGATAAGAAGCTCATTGGTTTACAGCTGCTGCTTACAGAATAGTGTCAAGGTTGCTTTTAAAAACATCAGTGTTCCCTGCAGCCCTAAGTAAGATTCCACTTTAGGGGTTTTTTGCCTCAGAGTTCTTTGATTTTGAGTATTGGCTGATATCAGGTCCTGATCCGATACTTCAAAACTACATTTAAAAAAAATGAAGGGTGAAGAAACAGATCCAGGTTGTCACTTATTTTTTATTTTATCCACCTTATTTATCATTTAACAGAACACAGGCAGTGTAAATCAAATACAGGTGTTTCAGTTCAAAAAGACATTGGACAACATAAAAAGCTATATTTGCATTATATTTCGTCCAGAGCGGGGTCATCGGCAGCTCTGTGCGTGCGTAATTCCATTGGAATATGGAAACGGGATGGAGTTTCCTCCACTCTACTGCATGATGAGCCAGCAAGGGCTTCGGAGGAGGGAGGGGCTCATGGCAGCTCTCACTGCAGTACTAAAGGTGCTTTCCCGTTTTGTCAGCAAAGTCCCCAATAAGCCAAAGAGAGCTAGATTTGTCACTAGTCGCTTTTTTGGAGAAAAAAAAAAAAAAATTAAGCAGGGGTCTGAAAAGTTCCCCGTTACATCGTGGTTAAGTTGGTAACAGTGCTTCCAAGCTGATGCTCTGTTCTGCTTCGCCTTACAGCCATCACTGCTGCAATGAGCTGCGCATGTGTTGTTTCGAGATATTCAGATTCTGTACCACCACATAACCTAGATACTCTTATTTATTCCCATTTGTGTTTAGAATCAATATGCATATATATCTGATCCCTGATCGGGTTGTAACGCCTGATTCCGATCAGTTAGAAAGCATGTGATTGGCCCGATTTCCAATCACATAATCGGATTGGACATCTTTTTTCTGATATGAGTGACATGGGCAACCGGCATCTTGTGGGGAGCGGAATGAGCACACCCACTCACCTCCACTCTTACAACCAGAGGATCTGAATGTCAATAGTGCCTAATGCCACACAGGCTCTGCCATGCCCTGGATATTGATAAAAATTTTGTTGCGCTTCAATCAGCGGAGCTGAGAGCTTGTCATGGCTTATATAATACAAATCTGAGACTAACACTGTGAATGATTTGAGTTGTTAAGAGAATGAGTTGTAAACTATTTATGTTGTCGATTTAGAAACTTTTCTCTGAGCTGTTCCGCAGGTTTTTTTCCTGAACTTACCAATCAGATATCTATCCCAACATCATTGCCATGGGTTTTCCCGCTGAGCGACTTGAGGGCGTCTACAGGAACAATATCGATGATGTCGTTCGGTGAGTCACAGACAGAACAAGAACACAGCTGGGCCACAGACAAAGCAGCTTTATGAAAAAAATCAAACTGAGGGTTTGCTTTAGAGTCGAGATGCAGACATCTGCCCCGTTAACGTTCTCAAACAAGAAATATGTCATTAATAAGAAATTTGGATGCTTGTATGTTCCATGTTTTCCACAGTAACTGTTAAACTGGGAGGGTTTAACTGTGTCACATGTTAGTTGGATCATGTGATAATGTGCCGTTAGATAAGTTCTGCACTGTGACAATGTAACTTCTAACTATTACCTCTCTGTGTAACCAAATTCTTTCTGTGTTGTTCTGGTTATTAGTGACCGTGATATGATGTAATGTATACAGTCATACCTTCACTTAAATATTCACATTATGGGATGGATTTATATATTATAATGGCAATGAGAACAAAAATTCACTTAATAAATCTAAAAATAACCTAGATGTATTTAGATAAAAAAGCAACCAACACCAACAAGACAACATCACAAAAGGGGAGGATCTAAGGGGCACAATTTAACAAACAATACCACAGAAGAAGAAATAAAGAGGAGAGACTACCGATCTTAAAATCAAATGCTTGTAACAATCATACAACAATCATGTAACAACAATCATCAGTGGTTTCTAAAGTGCAATAACATGCAGCATGTCAGATATAGACATGCTGCATGTTATTGCTTTTGTCTGGAAATTTTACGTATGTGCACAACGGTGGAGAGCAAAAAAATTATTTTACTTGGCATTCTGAACCACGCTGCCGTGGTTTTACATTTCCTTTAACAAAATTAAACCTGGAGATGTACGTATTGTTAATTCGGTGCAGTACGCAAGAGGAAAGGTGACATAATGCAGAAAAACCGTTGAACAACTCAAAACCACTCATTCTTTTTTATCACTCTGTTGGCTACGCTACACACAGACCCATTGCCATAGCAACTGACTAACAACAGCTCCAGAGTGCATCGGGATTCAACACCAAAAAACATGGAGACACTTCCCACACAAAGAGCAGAACATGCAGTCCGTTACGATGGGGTTCAGATCGTAGAGTTACACAGTAAAAAAAATAACAGCAATAATCTGATTTATTTAGCCTGAGTTAAAAAAATTAGGTGTCCATTTTTAGTCATGTTTCCACTGTCTTACTCATGCATTTATAAATGTCAGAATTCCAAATAAATATTTAATTTGGAGCTAAATATTTAGTTTTCAAAACTAAGTAGTTAGTACCTAATTAAATATTTGTTTTGCTAGCTAAATATTTAGCTTAACACTAAGTTGTTTTTTTTGTTTTTTTTTAATTAAACATTTAATTTCCAATCTATTTTTTAAAACTAAATCTGAACACTAGCAGTGGTTGATAAGCTAATTTATGCACCTGCTCTACCGATGATCTGTCAGAGTTAATGTGTGGGTCGCCTTTTTTTTCTTTTTACTGAACCAAGAACACTGAATTCTGTCAAAGTCGAGCTAGCATAACTGACCTGCTTCCCTTTTCGTCTCTATTTTTTAAATTAAAACTTTTCACTGATTGGTGAAATGTGATGCCCTTGGTACCTATCTTGTTGTGGTATTGCAACGTGATGCCACGTATGCAAGATCCCATCGTCCAGCTCCCTGCTGGAGGGCAAAAGACTGCTAGCTGACGATGACCACCATTGATTTTAGCTGTTAATATTGTGCACTAAATCTTAAATATACATGATACATAAAAGAATAAGGGATGCATTGCTTTTCCACTAATTGTCAACACTACCACAACTAGATAGCAACTAGTTGGGAAAACTAGGTTTCCAGATTTCCAGATTCCAGATCACCACATAACCCTAACCCTAAAAAAAATAGGGAGGTAGAGAGAAGTGAGTCAGTTATGCTAGCTTGACTTTGACAACCCTATCATGCAGATGTGCTGTGGAATTTGGTGCGTTTTGGTTCAGTTAAAAAAAAGAGAGAGTTTGAGACCTCTGCCCTAAGCGTGTTGGACCTTCACCTCTGGTGATCTGGACTGGGCAGGGATACATGGGACAGCATCCGCCTTTATAGAGACTGAACATCACCACTGCAACAGATCATATTCACTTTGAGAGAGAAACTCTGTAGAAGAAACCACTTTTAGGAAACTCAAACTGATCTATGATACCTAATTGACTTATTTTTATTTTTAGGTTCTTGGATTCCAAGCACAAGAATCACTATAAGATCTATAACTTGTAAGTACTACTTTCCTCTTGTTAGCCTGGTTCAACTTTTGAACTCTTCACATTTAGGAGCATTCCTGGTAAAGACGTTTAGAGGTCAAAGATTTCTTGCTCCAGATTTTCCTTCCTCAGGGAATTATGAAGGTGTTAATTAAGAAGTCTAAACAAACTCCAGCTCATACAAAACTCAGCTGCCCTCCCAACTGTGTACTAAGGTTGGGCGATTGGACAAATTTATTGACCATCGACGAAAGGCTTCGCACTTTGCCGGTTGTTTCTTCGTAAGGACGTTTTTTTTTTGCCTACGAGTTACTTTTTTATTACGCTAATAACAATTCTTGATTGAAGCCAAAAGACGCAGCACACCATCAACTACTGCCATTCCAGTTTTTTTCCCCCAAAGTGCCTCCAACTGCAGCGGCGATTTATTTACCAAACCTGGAACAGACAGACACTACACTATATTCAGAAAATACTTTTATTGAAATACAGTGAGGGGTGACTGGCCTTTCCCTAGTTTAATTGTGCTTATGGATTTGGATGACCACACAAATACCAAATTAAACACAAACTAAAATTAAAAGAAGAAAAACAAACCTCTGCCACAGTTTTTGAGTGATTTGATGCATTCAAAATAAATACATAATGTAAACACCTAAAAACTATGCAGAATTCAAACAAGGAGAAAAAGGGAAACTGCAATTTCTTCTAGATACATTTTAGAAATGCTTTTATAAAGGAAATAAGCATGTCATGAAATCCTACTTTGAATTTAGCAGTGTGTGCAGCCTGCGCACGTGGTTAACTATTTTACCGGTGGATCTGAAGACGAGTCCAGAAGGTGCACTCATGATTTTGTGGTCTTGTGAGCCACAAATATGTGGTTAGGCAAACCAGCTGATGTTAGCTCCTCTCAACGAGTTGCTGCCCACAGACCAGTATGTTTGCCTGCTATTTGTGACATCAATTGGAAACGTCTTTTATGCATTTTCCTTTGAGAGATAGTTACAACTAAGGATCCCTGTGTCCATACAGGGTGGTAATTTTCTTATTGAACTGTATTTTGTATTTCTGCTAGTGAAAAATCTCGAAACTGCTCAAGTTGCAGTCCACAACCTGTGGTTTACCTCTTCATCCTGTTTAAAGCCAAAGCAATCCCAAATAGGTGACTTTGTATTTTTTTGGCAACTAATTCCTCCATTTGTTTTTGCTTTTGTGTTCTAAGCTGGCGAATCGTTGTTAGGTTAGTTGTTGTTACACACACACAAAAAAAGTCCAAAAGTCACCTGCATGAATATATCACCCATTGTCATTTGATAGACTGACGAATATTGGCTTGGAAAATCCTGGATATCGCCCAACCTTAACTCAGACCCTCTCCCATGACCACATAACCACAGTTCTTCAAAATATGCACTGGCTCTCTAACTCTAAGCTCATTGAATTCAAAATACCACCATCTGTCACTGTTCAGACCTTCTCACTTTGAAATCTACAAGTCAAATTTAAAGTGAGATTTCATACAGATTCTATACGCAAGACCCTTCTTTTTACAATTTCTCTTACTGTGTAACATTTCCATGATTTCTTATTACTGTTATTTTTAATCTTATTATTGTACAATGTCTTTGAGTTTCTTGAAAAGTGTCCCTATTTCCTTAGGTGTGCAGAGCGACACTATGACACTTCGAAGTTCAGCTGTAGAGGTGAGACAGTCCCTGACCTACTGGAAGACCAGATTTTGGTATTTGTTCTTACTAACTACTCAGTTCTGTTTCAGTGGCTCAGTATCCATTCGAAGACCACAACCCGCCACAGCTGGAGCTAATCAAGCCATTCTGTGAGGACTTGGATCAGTGGCTTAGTGAAGATGAGCATCATGTGGCTGCCATCCACTGCAAGGCAGGAAAGGGCCGCACTGGAGTCATGATCTGTGCCTACTTGTTGCACCGAGGGAAGTTCCAGGAAGCTCAAGAGGCCCTAGATTTCTATGGAGAGGTCCGGACAAGAGACAAGAAGGTCAGTAAGTCAGGAACAGCAAAGACCAGGTAAAGATGAAAACACGTGTGTTTGCCATATGTTACAAGCAGGAATGTCCTTCTGGTTATTGAGTTTACACCGACATCCTTGATCCTTCTCCTGATCTCTCTTCCTTATCATGAATCAGGTCGGAATGCAAATAAAGTTGGAGCTGCCGAGTATGTTAGGTTTGAGGTTTAACAATAAGGAGAAAGAAATAATGAGCAGAACATAAGATCCTTATGTTCTTGTTGCAGCTGGTTGAACTGAGCTGTCATCTTCGGTTTGCTTTAAATGGACTAGAGTTCGTTTCCTCTTTGGTTTGAACCTTTTGTGCAGGTGTAAATATACTCAAGCGGACCCTGGTGCTCCCCAAACAGAGAGAGACCCACTTTTTGAGTTAGTGGTCCGAGTCCACTTTCAAACTAACACTGGTACGGTTTGCTTTTGGAGTGAATACAGACCTGTCTCGTTTTGAACCAACTACAGGAAACATACGTCTTTTTGGACTTCTCGAGACACCGTTGCTGGGCATCATGGTAAAAATGAGCCCTTCAGTGTTGCTAATACGACTACTGCATGTACTAATTGTAATGAAATCATACCTGATCTGTCGTCTTCTGCTTAGCAATGCTGCTGCCAGCATGTTGTGTCATGGCTTATTAAGTTAGCAGCACGCATTTGCTGACGTGGTTCCAAAATTAGAAATATCATATCGCGAAACCTGAGTTGAATGACCAGCTCTTGACATTCAAAATTGTATTGCAATTGTAATAACAGCACATGTTAATGCGTACAACATAAATTCAGCATGCAGGACTTGCATGTTTGTTTTCTTTCTTTCTGGGTCTGTGCTCTGTTCCGCCCCTCATCATTTCTATCAAATGTTAGCAACAATCATCAATGACATGGCTTTGTTTACAAAGTATAGTTCACTTTCAAAAAGTACAATGTGAAAGTAAACTGCACCAAACAAAAAAAAATAAAGTCCGCTTTTGGTCTGAATGAAACAAGTGGACCAAAGGACTTTTCTGGTGTGAATACACCCAATCTTGACGCTGTTATTCTTTGTGTGTGTTCAGGGTGTGACCATTCCCAGCCAGCGCCGCTACGTCATCTACTACAACTTCCTGCTCAGGAACCGGCTGCACTACAGACCTGTGGCCCTGCTCTTCCACAAAATGTTGTTCGAAACCATCCCCATGTTTACGGCTGGTACATGCAGTAAGTTCTAGAAACCAGATCCAGACCCTGGTTAATCTTTCGTAGTCCAGAGCCCTAGTTTCAGTTTCTGATTTAGTTCATACTGAAATCATGTTAGAAATGTAATATTGGTTCCAGACACTTTTCAGTTCTAGAATCGGACCCAAACCAAGGTTAGTCCTGTATGCTGACACAATCTCAATTCTACGTCCCTACCCAGACAAAGACAATAACCCAAACTGCTCTCGGTTCAGTTGCAGGCCATATTCGAGTTCCATTTCAGTTCATTACATGATCTAGGAGAAGGGAGTGACGCTCAGGTGTTTTTGTGTCTTTAGACCCTCACTTCGTGGTCTACCAGCTAAAAGTGAAGATCCACACCTACAACCCTGCTTATACTCGCAGGGAGGACAAACTGATGTTGTTTGAGTTCCCTCAGCCACTACCTGTCTGCGGAGACATCAAGGTGGAGTTCTTTCACAAGCAGAACAAGATGATGAAGAAGGTGAGCAGGAGTACATGGTGAAGAAGGTTAAGAGGAGATGGTAAGGATGTTATGGTGAAGCTCTCGCTCTCTCGACTTTGTTATTTTTAAAACTGAGATAATTTGATCTTTTTGAATTAGAAAAGGAGTCCTAGAGAGGAGGGTTTGCCAGTTAGTCAAATTTCGGATTCCAGAAGACTCCTTTCAGTGTTGCATGACCAGGTTTTCGTCCTGAATCAGCTCTACACCCTTAGTGCGTTCTGGAGGACACATGGGAGTTTGCCCAACCATATGTCTTTTGTGGACTTGGAGAAGGCATTTGACTGGGTCCCTCTGGAATTCTGTAGGGGGTGCTCCAGAGTATGGGTACCACGCCTTTTGTTAAGCTAGGTCCCTATACAACTTAATACCGTGTTGCTGGCATTAAGTTTGGCTTGTTTCCAGTGAGAGTTAGACTTCGCCAAGGTTGCCCTTGATCACCAGTTCTGTTCACAACCTTTATGTACAGAATTTCTAGATGGAGCCAAAGTGTTAAAAGGTGAAATGTTTTGGTGGCATTAGGATTGTCTCTGCTTTTCACAGATGATGTGGTTCTATTGACTTCATCAGGTTGTGATCTCCAGTTTTCAGTGGTACAATTTGCAGCTGAATGCGAAGCAGCCAGGATGAGGATCAATTCATCTCTTGTGCGTACTTCAAGAGGTGCACTTCAACCTCAAGAGCTCAAGAGATGTCCTGCCCTCTTCTATGGTCACAAGCTTTGGGGAGTGGCTGAAATGAAGTTTTTCCACAGTGTGACTGTCCTCTCCCTTAGGCATAGGGTGAGAAGCTTGATCATCCAGCACGGCATGAGCCGCTGCTCAGAGTAGAGCAGCGGCTCAGAGTAGAGCCGCTGCTTCTTCACATCGAGAGCAGCCAGTTGAATTGGCTGAGGCATCTGGTTAGGACGCCTCCTAAACGCCTCCCAGGTGAAGTGTTCCAGGCACTTCCAACCCACGTTCTTGGCAACACAACTGAGTCTAGAATAGATCCTGTTGTGTTCTAGACCAGTGGTCCCCAACCCCCGGGCCGCGGACCGGTACCGGTCCGTGGACCAATTGGTACCGGGCTGCGTAAGAAACAATTAAATATTTCCGTTTTACGTATTATGTGAGTCTGGAGGAGCTTTTATTTTGAAAATCCTTTAACCAGACTCTCTCGGTTACATCTTGCGCGCCAGCATTGAGCCCACAAGCAGCAAAATGAGTAAGAAACATATCAGATGTCTTTGGAAAGTTTCTTTGCGAGGGGAAAAGGCCCAGAGAAGAGACAGGAGAATGGATTTATCCCTGACCGGTAGGTGATTCCCACATCCCGCTCTGCATGATATGGTGACCGGCTCGTTAATGAGGGAATGAAGCTTTCAAACTGCTTCGCCACGTAGAGACCAATCAACCTGTGCATAAGCAACACTTCAGGTGTCATTGTCTCTCATCACTCCCAGATGGAACCATCTTGTTGCAGAGAAACAAGCTCAGGGCTCCCATTAGTCGTTATCGTAAGTTAAAATTTTCGCGAAAGTAAAATGTTCGTTTTTGTGGTGCATCTGTATCTTATTTCGAAGGGATATGTAAACGTTACCATAGCAACCAGAGTCAGAGCGTGTTGGGGCAGTGGTCGAGATGAGATGAGAGGAGTAGAGCTTGTGAGGTTTAGGTCTGGTTCACACGGCACGATTTAAGGTTTGTCGGCCGATTTCGTGACCACACACGACACGAGCCGATAAAAGTCCAACAGGTTCGATCGGTTCGTGTGTCCAGCCACACGGCAGGAGCAACACACCACACGAACCGATTCCACTCGCGAACATCCCGATTCCAGAGGAAAATCCAGTAAAACCCCCAACAATACCATACGTGAATTTAGAATAAACAAACACAGATGACGATGTAGAAGCAGTAGTGATAGTTTGTGGACTCATTTTAAGCGATAAAAGACGTAACAGAAAGAAAAGGCGTTTGATAAAAGACGGCGGGATCAGCTGCTCTATTTGCTGCACTATGATTTGAAGGTGAGTTATGTTTTTTCGTAGTTAACATTTTTAACTGAATAAACATAACCACATATAATAAACATATATAAAATGACCTTTACATATAGTAATAAACATTTCCACATATCACCTCTGATGTCGACCGGACTCTCAGTTGCCATGTGAACTGTTTGGGATTCCTCTACGTTCTTATGTCACTGCGCTTTCTGATTGGCTACCTGTCACATTCAACAGGCTGCGTTCTCGCTCCCAGTCAGGGAAAAAAAACCACAGGCTGCTAAATCAGGCCCAGACAATGTTGAATATGCCTGATTTTAGTTTGGGCATATTCAACACACCACTCATTGCAGGACGTTGTAAGGTTGTCGTAAAGAGAAAATCGGGGCAAAAAAAAAAAAAAGGCTTTAGCTGGAACACCAACATGCAGAAGAAGCCTTATCTGACGGTCCCGGGCCCCAGCAAAATTGCCAAGTCTTGACTGGTCTGTGGTAAGAAAAAAGGTTGGGGACCACTGTTCTAGACTACTCCAGAACACACTGAGGGACTGTGCTTTTGGCGTGCCTTGGGATTTCCCCGGAAAAGTTGAGGAAGTGTTTGGTTTTGCAGCTAGAACATGATCCGGATCAGAACAGATGTAAAACATCTGCAACTTAATAGGTGAGGGTTAGGAATGTTGTTTAAAAATAAGTTGTTTTTTCTGATTGGGTTCTGTTTAATTTCAGAGATTCTGGGTAAACATACTGTATATTTCCACTGCAAAAAGTAGGGCAAGAACCTCTTTTCATTTTTTCCGGCTCCAGATGTTCTTACATTCTACAGGATGTTCCGCCAATCCCGTCTTTCCAGTTTAATCTGAGTTTGAGTTTCCGCATGGATCTTCAGGCATTCCTAGTGATGAAGCTCAGGTTAAATCTTCACCACTGTGAACACCTGAACTTACAACACAAACCATCTCAGCTGACTGATCCCTGGTACTCTTCTTCCTGTGTCCTTATAGGAAAAGATGTTTCATTTCTGGATCAACACATTCTTCATCCCAGGGCCAGAGGAGTCCTCGGACAGACTGGAGAACGGTAGCTTTGCAACACTTCGAGATCTTTCTGACAGAATGTTTCAGAATCCAGAATTGATGATGGGGAGTGAGACCAACGACAGAGACTTCTTGGTTCTGACACTTGACAAGAATGAGTTGGATAAAGCCAATAAGGATAAAGCCAACAAGAACTTCTCCCCAAACTTTAAGGTAGAGCCAGATTGATGCTTCAGTCATTGTTTATTCAGACTGAAACAATGTCCACTTTTCACAGATGTTCTCTGAATCACTTTTGGATAATCATTCTTTAACTTTTTCAGGATTTCTTTATGGAAAACTAAAATAAAAAGAATAAATCATATTGCTCATTTGGGTGCAGGAACATTATATTTTTCTGCTCATTGAGAACATTCTTGCTATTTCTGTTTCTCAGGTCAAACTGTTTTTCACAAAGACTGTGGAGGAAGGAGCCAACTGTGACACGTGCAGTATGTCGACCTCAGTGACCCCAGATGTCAGCGACAACGAGCCGGATCACTATCGCTACTCGGACACTACAGACTCAGATCCTGAGAACGAACCATTTGAAGATGATCTCCATAGTCAGATCACAAAAGTCTGACACACACAGACACGCACATATTCAGTGTAAACGTGTACATAAATACACAAGGCCAGGAACACTGGATGGAGACCAGTATTGGACCAGAAGTCTGGGCCAGAATTGATCTGTGGACTTGGGGTCTAAAGAGCTTGGATCAGATAATGACACCAAACGTATTTTATCTACTCGGTGCACAACCAAACAATCATGATGGGGTGATCAGTTGGAAGTGGCTGAGGCACAGAATGGGACATTTTAACAGAAACTGAGTAAAACTTGAATCTCAGAAAGTCGGAGGTTTCCTTCATTGAGGTAAACCTAACCTTTCCTAGAATCTTTTATTTCATCTTTCTTTCTTTCCTCCAGAAGAATGTTTTTGTTTTGAAAACAAAAATATTCTAACTTTGTTTCCATTTCTGTCCTGTCTGAGTTCCGGCTTGGTTCTTCTCTCTGAGCATTAAATTCTTGTCATGTCAGCTGCTTTCCTATTGAAATGTTTCTTTAAATTGATCATAATCCAATCAAGATCAGGATCAAAAAAGATTCAGATGTGAACCCAGATGCACAGAAGTTCCAGAAATCCAGAAGTTTTAAAATTAGAACATTTGGTTGAGTTTGATCCCAACGCTCTGGTAGGAAGCTTGAGGAGGTTCTGTTGAAGGATGTAAAGCAGTCTAGATCGCAGCAGGATATTGTAGTTTGCAGATTTTCTGGCTAATTGTTAACCATTGGTTTAGAATTTATTTTACTAGTCAGAGCAAGAAATCTTTAAGGTTAGCTTTGGATTCTGATCCTAAGATGACATAGTGTTGTGGATTTCCAGCTCAGATCGATTCAAACCCTTGTGTTGGCACAATATGTGTTTGGATTTCTTAGTTCATAAGTGTCGGATCCCCAGGACTCTGTAATGGTAATAATTTATGGGGTTCCATGTGTCACTCAGAGGGAGTTTCCAACCCTGTTAATGAAATCTACTCCAAATCAACTGGCATTTTGTCAATCAGCTGTTGGAGTCTGTCCAATCCCAGGTATAGGAAGTGTATTCTGTTTTCCTCTAGCTTCTATCTGTCATTAACCTAAACAGCAAACAAGCTCATCTCTCTAACCATCCCTGTTCCGGATGCTTCAGCCTTGTAAATATTCCTGAGCATGTTCAATCCAGCTAGAAAAGCTCTTCTGGTTGTTTGGCAGCTTTCTGTTAGTATTATGAACTTATCATATAAGCTACAGAGCCTTCTGAAAATGCAATCCAGGTTTGGGAAGGATCATGAGGTCTTTAGAATGACTGGTCTGAAACTGTTTAAGAAGGCTGTGCCCCATCCCTCGGAGTGTCACTACAGCTAAGCTGGTTCTCTGTAAGGTTTCTGGTGCTAAAACATTTCAGAAGGTTCAATGATAGAGCCTCCTAATGGGCCAGATTTGTCAAATCAGAAGTGCTTCTGATGTTTAAGGTAAGGTAATTTTATTTATATAGCACATTTTCAACAAGGCATTTCAAAGTTCTTAACTTAGATTTTTTTTTATGTTTAATGTTTGTTCAAACTGAGATAATGTAATCTAGACAGCAAGTTTAAATTTTTCTGAAGCTACTTAGAGATGTTCCAGTTTAGATCCTGACTCTGGTCAGTTTTTTCCTCCTCTAGTTTTCCATATTTTTTTTCCTCTTATGTTGCATTAGCGCTGTAACTCTATTTGCTATGCACAGTCTTCAGATTGGATCACACGGAAACTGACTTAGCTGGAGCGTATCTGACAATGAAGGACTCTTGACTCTTAGTTCAGATCCGTGAAAACTCTGAAGTTGTCTAATTGGAGAAGTTTCACTGGTCATGAAACTTCGCCATTTGGACTTAAATCAAGTCCATGGGGTGAAAGCTGAAGCTCTGATCACATATTGGAGTGGTAGAACCTTGTAGAACATTCTCTCTCACGGTCAGATACAGTCTCTTTCAAAATGGACAGTAAGGCAAATTGCATTGTTTTTGTTGAACAATGAAGACATTTGGGTTTAACATCAAAACATGAGCATGACAGAAGAGTTCAGAATGTCACCTTTTACTTCCTGGTTTGTACATGTAGATGTGTTAAACAACTCAACACATACCACCCTTTCTTTGAATCCACCCATTTTTCAAATGAGCCAAACTATTGGAACACGTGATTGAAAGGTGTTCCTTGTTGACCAGGTGTTGCCTTTAACGTTGATTGTTCAAACATTTAAATAGCTCTGCTTGACTAGTCTACTTTTTGGCTTATGCTTAAACCTATTAGCTAGGAGTTTCTTGTTGAAGAGGATAAACCAACATGAAGACCAGAGAGCTGTCTATGGGAGAAAAACAAGCCATTTTGAAGCTGAGAAAAGAAGGGGAATGAATCAGGCCCATTGGCCAAACAATGGACATAGCAAGCACAACAATTGGAATGTTCTGAATAAGAAAAAAACTACTGAGCAACAGACGGCAAACAGGCCGGCTAAGGAAAACAGCAGTAGCCGATGACAGAAATATTGGAAGAGCTGTGAAGAAAAATCCCAAAACATCAATAAGTGACATCACTAACGACCCCACAGTGCAGGGCTGAACATATCACAATCCACTGTTCAAAGAAGACTCAGAGAGCAGAAATATAGAGACTATACCCAAAGATGCAAACCACTTATAAGTAGTAAGAATCAGAAGGCCAGATTGAAATTTGCAAAGAAGTACAGAGATGAGCCAGAAAAGTTCTGGTACACAATCTTATGGACTGATGAAACCAAGATTAATCTCTACCAAAGTGATGGAAATGCCAAAGTTTGGAGAAAGAAAAGAGCTGCTTTGGATTCAAAGCACACAAGGTCATCTGTGAAGGATGGTGGAGGTAATGTCATGGCTGCTTCTGGAACAGGCTCATTATTTTTTATTGATGTAAGTGATGGTGGTAGCAGCAGAATTAATTCAGAAGTGTACAGAAACATTTGTGTGCCAATTTATAGGGAAATGCATCCAAACTAATTGGGAGAAATTTTATCATGCAGCAGGACGATGACCCAAAACACACATCCAGCAAAACAAAGAACTTCAACAGAGGAAAAAAATGGAAGGTTTTAGACTGGCCAAGTCAATCACCTGACCTTAACTCAAAAGAGAATGCAGTTCACCTCCTGAAATGTTTGATTTGGGGAAGGAACCCTCCGAAACAAACAAGAACTGAGAGAAGCTGCGGTAAAAGCCTGGAATAGCATCACAAACGTAGAATGCAACAGCTGGTGATGTCAATAGGTCGAAGGCTTGAGGCACTCATTACAAATAAAGGTTATGCCACCAAATATTAAATACTATTTACTTTAAGTTTCTTTGTTCTTCTGCTCACCTAAAAATGCTGTGGTGCAACACAAATAGTGAGATATCCAAATGTGCTTACCACATCTACTGTAAAAACCAGGAAGTAAAAGTTGACTTTCTGAACTCTAGTCATGCTCATGTTTTGATGTTGAACCCAAATGTCTTCAAAGCAATTTGCCTTGCTGTTCCAATACTTTTGAAGGGGACTGAAAATTTTCTGTCTGGTGTTGGTAAGGGTTCAATATGTCAAATGAAGGCTTATGAAAACAGAGAACTGGCAACTGGGCAAAAATTGTTAGGTTTCTGAGAGCTGTTGAAGTTTTTCCAACAGTCTTCCAAATTCCTAATCCTGTATCAATGAGGAAGCATTCCATATTGATTCTTGGAGCTTTTTTTCCCCTCCAAAACTTAATGGGTTAGGGTTAATATAATCTTAATGGGGGATTTGGACTTTGTAAGGGAAACTGCCTGGCACTAGGAGTTAAGGCAGAATTAGCTAAATCAGAACATTGACCAGCTGCTCATTTTCTGACAAGCGTCAGGTGGATGAATTTATGGCCTTTCCTGAAGGTGCTGATATCCTAAAGTGTTTCAGAACTGATCCTCGGATAAGATGCTCCAATGTTTAGATTTGTTGAGTAAGAATTGGAACCAGCAAGGTGTTCAATTGGAAGCACAATCCTGTTGAACTCCCTGTATGAATAGCGACGAGCTCCAAGATAACGCCTCTGCTTGTTCTGGATCTTCAGCCCATCTCATTGGGTTTCAGATGCTAAGCTGCAGCTCATTCAGGAAGTTCACATGTCAGAGGCGGGTTGATTCCTGCTCCGAAAAGTGGGTTCTGGACTTTTGAAATGGGTTTTTAGTGGACTACATGGATCAGAGGTATTAACGGTCAAATCAACTGAGGGTCATTTGACTTTGACAGACCAGGAGACAGAATCATGTCTTATAAGACATTATATATCACATTGCTCATGTTTGAATCAAAACTACAGTAGGTTTTGATTTGACCATTTGGGTTCCATTTCAATCTCCATTCCCATCAACAAAAAGCTCACTTGGATGTTTGTGTGATTTTGGGTTGAAGTGGTCATTGGTTGTCCAGTCAGTAATTTTTGTTCAGCTGATTAGCAAAATGTTGTTCGTATGTTGGTGCTTGAACCTGTACATTTCATGACATCAGTGTTCAATTTTAGTGGAATATCTGATTCTGCTACTCAGTGGATATTTTAAGTTCCAAACAATAAAAACCTTCAATCACAACTGTAGACTGTTCCTGTAGAATGGTTGTCAGTAACACATTGACAACTTCTGAGTTGTGGAACCATCAGCTTCAAAAGATGTTTGTAAATGTTTTTTTTTTCAGTCAGAAGTCAAACAGGAGAGTTGCTGCGACACTTTGAGTTGTTACCATACACATACATTAATACACACACATTATTCTGACCCCTCCCCTCTTTTATCTGCCGCTACCCATTTTATAATGGAAAAAAACAAAAAACACTGTAAAGTGAATAAACTATTTATAAACAGCCATGGTGCTTCTCTTTCTTTAAAAACTACAACTCTTATTGACCTTCAAGAAGTCAAAAGATAGATGACAACCTGAATGATGTTAGAAGCAAGCTGTGAAACTAAAGCATTTCCAACATCGATTGTCCTGCTGGCTCCGGCCCTCAAGCTGCGGTTCTGCTCCCAGAATGCACCATATTCTGTAGGGTTTGATCCAGTTCTCTGAGAACAGAATGTGGTTCTGTCTGAGAACTTCCAAGATGTATAGGAGAACCCTGAGGAGAAATTAAGAAAAAGTTTTAGGAAACAGTACAGAAGCTTGTTCTGCTGTTCCACAGCTCAAAACTGTAGGCTTACAGTCCCTGCAGGCTTTTAGAATTTAGAGTAAACCAACTGAGAACCATTTTCTCTGTTTGAACCATTTACTCTGAGGCGACTTTCCAGGAAAATGTTTGAACAGATGAATCAGCAGCAGTTTTGCCCAGTTGGAAAACCATTAAATTGACAAAAACTATTATTCTTTTGTAAGCATTTAATGATTTCCTGACTCTTGTAACACAGAACAGTGTGACACAATCTGTCCTGGAAGCTTGACCAAAGCTGAAGATGCTTTTCTTACCTTTAGGACGACACCAGAATACGAGATTCAGCTACATAATGTAGATACAAATAATGCAGTGAAAATTGTTTCAAAACTTTTACTTTCTTTCAAATATTATCATTTCTTCTTCAAATCTTTGAGTGCAAGCATTACAAGTTTTCTGAGGAAACAGATGGGCTCCTGCTTTCAATCCAAACTGAAAATGTAAGGATTTACGGCAGTAAAATTCCCCCATAAGCAGGTCGGTGTGTGGAAGGTGTGGAGAGAAGATTTTAATCACAATCATTTATTCTTAGAAAAACCAAGACATCTTTGGTTTTATCTTTGAGTCACTTGATGCACTTAGGTAAATGACCCCAGTCAATGGGTCAATAGGTTAATGAATGGATAAGTGTGCAAATTAGAGAGAAATGTTCTGCTTGATATCCAGTGAGAACTGAAGTGCTCTGCACACACTCAGTGCAGATTCCACACAGCCGTCAAAGTTGGAGTGGGTGAAAGCATCTCCTCCACAGATGAGCAGCGGCTGCTCCAAGATAGTCATGTGGCCTGGACAATTGGGCACTGAGGTCAGCACCTGCACAAGGAATGGACAGCTGAGTAAGTCCTTGCCTCACCTGGAGGAGATACACTCCTGACTCACCTGGGAGTACCTCCACTTCTGAAACTTGATGCTGACTGGCTGAGGGAGGTCAGGGAGTAGCCTTTGGAGCTCCTGCAAGATGATTGGCTGGATGGCATCCTTATCATTCTCCAAGTGCTCCAGACCAAACGGAACGCTGGTGTGAACGACAAGGGATGGACCGAGACCTGGAGCATCTCAGACAATATATGGATAATTGTGAAAATTTGAGACAAATATTTTATTTCTTGTGGAGATACTTAAAGTGTAATTAACCCTCAAATCAATTTTTATTTGCTGAAACCGTCTAAATAGATTATTTATGGTTTTATCCTTATGTTACTGTGCAAACGTTAACATTTTCATTTAAATAGACCCTTTTCACATGACGTCACACAACTTCCGTTTTGGCTCGAAGCTGTGTATCCTTAGTTCCGGTGTACATAGTAAGTAATGATAAAGTTGTCTATTTCATATATATATATATGTCATATATATATATATATATATATATATATATAGAGAGAGAGAGAGAGAGAGAGAGAGAGAGAGAGAGAGAGAGAGAGAGAGAGAGAGAGAGAGGTATAAATCTGATCTGACAGCATATGTTGATCAGACAGATCACCGGAGCATGGAGTTTACACAGTCTCTAAAACATTTGCCTAAAATAAGATTTGAAGATATATCACGATTTGCAAACCAGTTCTCTCTGACAAAAAAATCTAAATTAGACAAAGGCTACAAATTCTTCACCGAACAATACCTGTTTGACTATGAAGGTAGGTATTTTTGTTTTGCGTAACCGTTAGCTTAGCATTAGTGAATTTTGTTAGCTAGCTAACTACGTGACATAACTGTTCCTTAACCAGAACTTTTTACTGTTTTTGAACTATAACGTTTTAGGCTCTAATCTTGATCAGATTATTAAATTATAGACTGGAGTTGCCACTCATCCCATAAAATAGGGATTTGTTTGTTATAAGCAGAGATGTCCGGTGCCGCCGCTGCTTTGTAATGCCTTTAATCGGACCACTTTTTCGGTAACGAATAATCTAACGAGTTCGTATTTCAAATCCAGTAATCAGATTAAAGTTATTTATCCAAATCATTGCACATTAATATTTTCTTGTGTATTTATTTTTATTCCTTCTTTGCGTCTTTGGGAGAGACTCTGTGACAGTTAGCAGTGACAGAAACATGAACAGTGCATGGAGATGCGCATTTTGTTGCTGGAAAAACAGAAATATCGTCAAGCCCAACTGTTATTTGTGGCTTTTGTCTTGTTTTTTCTAAACTTATAAAAAAGTAATAAAAAAGTGAACCTCTAACGTTACAGCGCTGACAGGCGGCCGTGTATATCTTTCCTAACTGTGGCTAAAGCTGCTGCTAGCTGGTTTACTCATGATCAGAGGCTGGTTCCTTTGAATACAGTTGGAGAATGGTAAATTGACAATGACTTATAACGGTTATCTAGCACGTAAACACTGTTTTATAAAACACAGAAAGTGAACCTCTAAACGTTACAGCGCTGACAGAGAGTATATTTTTCCTAAATGTGGCTAAAGCTGCTGCTAGGTGGTTTACTCTCCGATCGGAGGCTGTTTATTTTATACACAGATAGAGAATGGTGAATTTACAATGATTAGTAACAGCTATCTAACACTTAAATGCTGTTATTATTAAACTTACCTTTTATTATATCCTTAAGATTATGAGAATGCGTGAAGTTTTCAGCTTGGTTCCCAAGGCAAAATCACACCGGAAGTAAAGATACCCAGTTTTGAGTTATGGCGGCCATTGTCTGACGTCACTGTGAAAAGGGTCTATTTCTTAAGCAGTTGAATTTTGCTATAGAGCTTTGGAACGTGACGTCACTGCTTTAGGAGTAGGGATATGAGCGCCATCTTGTGAGGCCATATACATAACCGACAAAACGACTGTCTCACAGATATTTTGAATTTTTGAATCTAAGTTACTTAAAATGATTTATCAATGGTACGAACTTGCTGCGTTATTGGATGTAATGTCTAATGACAACCAAAACGGTAAAAAAAAATGGAAAACGGACTTTCGTTTCACTGTTTTCCTGCCTGTAAACAACGCGATGGGGCTAAGCTATCGGAGCTAACGAAAAGGAGACGAATATCCCGGGTATCAGCGGTGAGACATCCTGATAAGATAAGATAAATCTTTATTGTCATTGTCACAAGGACAACGAAATTTAAAAGGTGCCATCAGTCAGTGCATATGCTTAAAAACAAAAAATAACTGTCTCACAATTCACACACAATGTAAGAATTAACAAATAACTGGTAAAAAAAAAACAAACAAACTAATAAATAAGAACAGCCTGATATTACGTTCTGCAATGTCCCAAGATATCTACAAGTTTGCTCCAGACATGTCCATTCTGGTGAGTGTCTAAATTCGCTTTGTTGGTGTTGTGTCATAATGTTTTGCTATGATTTTGTCTGGGTTTACTCATGTTCAGTTAGTTGAGTTCATTTAAGTGGGTCAACCTTGTTTAGG
Source organism: Xiphophorus hellerii (assembly GCF_003331165.1). Lineage (NCBI taxonomy): Eukaryota > Metazoa > Chordata > Actinopteri > Cyprinodontiformes > Poeciliidae > Xiphophorus > Xiphophorus hellerii. The sequence continues at coordinate 25,331,128 of NC_045681.1, forward strand.
TCGGGCTTCTACTTTTTATGTAGCATAGTCCGAGTTTTGTCAGTGGACATCCAGGTTATTCCATTATTGTGAAGTAAACTATTATACTAGTGTTATCAAATTTACAGCATTAATACTGATGTGTGTTCTGATATGTCATCTTAAAGGTAAACCGACCTTTGAAATGGTAAGGCGAGGTAAACGCCACAACATCGGACCGACATGCACGTAAATTAAAGGGGCGATACAGCAAAACCACGGTGGATCAACAAGTTACAGAGATTGTGTTTTCATTATTTACCCCAGAAGAGGTAAATAATGAAAACACAGCCTCGGAGGCTGTAGAAGAGGAGCAAGTTGGAGAGGCTGAGGAGGAAACCCCAGGAGAAGAGCTTGGCAAGGCTGCACACTCTGAAGAGGAACATGAACAATTTGTGTTGAAATATGTGTTCAGTTGGAAGTGTCTGTTTTCTGTCATTTAATCATTTAATGTGGTAAACATTCATGAAACGTTTGATTCAAGCTCTTCAAGTTGCATGTAAACAGGTGATGAAATGAATCACATTTTAAGTAAAAATTTGATATTTAAAATATTTCAGGTAATAAACATACATGTAATGAAAGATTATATTTTTAAATAAACATTTTATGTGATTAAAGTAAACAATTACATAATCAGACATTTTCCAGTAAACATTTAATGTAAACAAGCAAACCAGAGGAAAGAGTCCATCTTTAAACATTTAAGAGTAAACAATAAAGGTGACAATTAAATGTCATGAAAAGATCACACTTTAAGTAAATATTTGTTGTATTTAGGCCTGTCACAATAACAAATTTTGCTGAACAATTAATTGTCTCAAAAATTATTAATATATTATATATTAAACTAAGCTCACGGCCTCTTGCCGTACCATTAAGTTCACGGCCTCTTGCTGTACCACTAAACTCACGGCCTCTTGCCGTACTACTAAGTTCACGGCCTCTTGCCGTACTACTGAACTCACGGCCTCTTGCCGTACTACTAAGTTCACGGCCTCTTGCCCTACTACTAAACTCACGGCCTCTTGCCGTACTACTAAGTTCACGGCCTCTTGCCGTACTACTAAACTCACGGCCTCTTGCCGTACTACTAAGTTCACGGCCTCTTGCCGTACCACTAAGCTTACGGCCTCTTGCCGTACTACTAAACTCACGGCCTCTTGCCGTACTACTAAACTCATGGCCTCTTGCCGTACTACTAAGTTCACGGCCTCTTGCCCTACTACTAAACTCACGGCCTCTTGCCGTACTACTAAGTTCACGGCCTCTTGCCGTACTACTAAACTCACGGCCTCTTGCCGTACTACTAAGTTCACGGCCTCTTGCCGTACCACTAAGCTTACGGCCTCTTGCCGTACTACTAAACTCACGGCCTCTTGCCGTACTACTAAACTCATGGCCTCTTGCCGTACTACTAAGTTCACGGCCTCTTGCCGTACTACTAAACTCACGGCCTCTTGCCGTACTACTAAGTTCACGGCCTCTTGCCGTACTACTAAGCTCACGGCCTCTTGCTGTACCATTAAGTTCACGGCCTCTTGCTGTACCACTTAACTCACGGCCTCTTGCCGTACCACTAAGCTTACGGCCTCTTGCAGTACCATTAAGTTCACGGCCTCTTGCTGTACCACTAAGCTCACGGCCTCTTGCCGTACCACTAAGCTTACGGCCTCTTGCCGTACTACTAAGTTCACGGCCTCTTGCAGTACCATTAAGTTCACGGCCTCTTGCTGTACCACTAAACTCACGGCCTCTTGCCGTACTAGGAGTTGACCTCATGGAATAATTAGAGACGTCTTGAACTCAACATCTGCTCCACTTCAGACGAACTATTAGTCATATTGTTTGTTCCTTGTCTTTCCAAACAGAGGTTCTTTCTCCAGTCTTTTGCTACGGTCCGGTTCCTTTGCAGGCGAGCAGGTTGGGTGCCAGAATTTTCATGCACAACAGCTTAAAACTAACATCTTTCCTCTCTTAAGTGATTGTTATTCCACATCTCTCCAAATCTGAATTCCTTCCTGACTTCTAGGTCAGATTAACCCAGTCCATTTGACACAGTCCATTTCTTTTAGGTTAAAACATAGATTGGTGCGAACCAACCAAACAACATATCTTTTAACTATTAATATTATTATATTAATATTAATTAGTCTTGGATATAGAGGCCCAGAAACGTTTAATGAGGCTGGGTTTTTTGGCTGGTTTTACTATTTTCTCTTTGCAAATGGAAATGAATTCCTCATCTACCATTGAACTGTTTAAACCCAACAGTACGAGAACATCTTTTTTTGAGCAGCCTAATTTTTTTGTGACTGCTCTCAGTATGTCCTTGCTGAGATTGTTCAGACTACTATGAATATCCTTTAGATCTTGCACCTTGACCTCACCTTGATCAGCACAGATTTTCTCAGACAACCTCTCTACGATGTCTTGGAGGTGATTGTACTTGCATGTTATCCTTGATTTTGTTATGGCCTTGATAAGAACTGCATTGACAAGCAGCATGATGGATGACTGCTGCTCCTCCTTCTCTGCGACTGGCAGCGGTTCAGCAACCTTTGTGGTAACCACTGACTCCTGCTCCGCATCAACTAACTGTCTGCCTTTTGAGTGGGTCAATTCCTCTGAAATTAAGTTTTCCACTGATGGTACTGTCGTTTCTTCATCCTCTGGTGCCGGTAAATCTCTATTGCATTGTTCAAAGCTGTAATTTTGAAGGTTCTTCTTCATTTTGACTCCAGCTGCTTTGTTCTGTTGTTGTGCAAGCGGAACAGCTTGATCTCTAGACTCTTGGTTTTCAGTTGATGAAAGGTCATCCAATGAATTTCCTGGGATCTCTAAACGGTGTTGGTCAGAGATTGAGGTTTTCACTTCCCTAACCTTTGGCAGCACCTCAAAGATTAAGTCGTCCATCATTTCCAGACTTAACTCCTTCTCCTTCAACGTAAGATGAGTTGCCTGTGCCGGATCTGAAAACTCCTCCGAAATAAATTCATCCACCATCTTTATATCTGGTTCCCTCTCATTAGAGATCAAATCATTTACATTAGTGGTCTTTGAAAGATCCTCCAAAATGAATTCATCCACCATCTTTATATCTGATTCCCTTTCAGTAGAGATCAAATCATCTATATTAGTGATCTTTGAAAGTTCCTCCAAAATGAATTCATCCACCATCTTCAAGTCCCATTCCTCGTTTTCAGAAACAGGATTGCTGTCACATGTCTCGTCTGTTGTTACCTCCGAGTCTAATTTCTCAAGGATGTCTTGTATCAGGTTTACATTAAACTGCTTACTCCCACAGCGGTCGGTATGAGTTTTGATTGTGTCTTTCTCTTCAGCTTGGAAATGGCCAGAGCAAGCACCTGCGTGGTCTTTTCTCTGTTGCTGGTCTTCAGTAGCTTTTCGTTCTGTCTGACGATGTTCTTTACAGTGACATACCAACAGTTCCTCTATCAGCCGGAGTGCATGTGGAAGGATTGAATCCATTGCGTCCGACCAACAAATGTGTTGGACCTCAGAAGTTTCTGAATCATGCATAGAGCAGGCAGATCTCAATGATTCTTTGACATATTTAAGGAATAACTTATTGAAACAGTCAAAGCTCTTGGGATGAATTTTCCCTGTAATCTGAAGGGTGTCTGCAAATGTTGTTAGCAGCACATTGCCCAAGATCGTGTCCACCTCTCGGGATCTGATGCCCTGCTTAGGGATATTGCAGAGAATGAAGGTGCAGCATTCATCCACTAAGTTTACAAGCAGCTCCTTCAAGCAGGACTTGGTGTCGCAATCAGGCTTCCCCAAGGCCAAATCCAGGGTCTGCTTCAATGAAATGGACCAAAAAAACTCTTCAATCATCGGCGCAATCATGTCCCCGGAAAAAACCGGGAATGCATGAGGCTTTGGATTCTTTCTGTGGCTCATGGCTTCTTGGATTTGCAATGTAAAGCAAACTTTAGGACAATTAAATAACTATTTCGTTTAAATAGCAAACTATTTCAATCTCTCACCAAACTCCAGCTGTCTCTCTTAAAGAAAGTAGCAGAAGGAAAGAATTGCTGCCTGAAATCTGTGATAAAACTCTGTGATGTCATAACAGACCAGATTCCATCTACGCAGGTTGAGTCAGCTTAGCAACCGTTGCTAGGTATGTCAATAGCTGTGTGCAGCTCAGAGAAATAATGTCTAATTTATAGGAGGAAAAGTGAAAGTTTCCATGTTTTAGAGGCTCTGAGGCTGAGAAGGACTCCTCCAGTCACTAAACGCTCTTCATGTTATAGCGCGGTTGAGACAGGACTCTTTCATCAGGCGGGTTTTTCCCCAGAGAGTGGCTGTGATTGGTGGAGGGGAGTTAAACAATTTAATCTAGTCGAAACGTTCCCCACAAGAGTAAAAATTAAGCAAACATTGTTGCTTCACCTTCTCCTCCTTTGGACCTCTGACACCACCTAAACTTGGGTGTCAACATCCTCCTCTTTCAGTGGATCGCACAGGTAGGCTTCTCTTCCATGTCTTTATTATTTAGCATCGTTTGTGTAAAAAAAAAAAAAAAACAACCAAAAAAAAGGTTGTGCTGCTTTAGTGGTTTAGGTTTGTGCGGCTTTTGTGCGATGCGCACATGATGCGCGTTGGAGAGGTGGTTGTGCTCTTGTAGGTCAGGTGCAGTGATAGTTTTGTATGTACCTTCCAATCTGTTGGACAGTTTTTTTTCGACATCTGGTGTCAGCCAACGGGTGACCCATCAGCTTTTAAGTTTGTGAAACCACAAAAAAACCTAATAAACCGGAGACCCTCCAGAACTGCACAGTGTAAAAAAGCTCAGACGGGATCTTACACTATGGGAGATTCAAACTCCACTAATCGTTTTCAGCTCACAGAAAAAGCAAACTGACCAATAAGATTTAGGCTTTCGCGTGCCCTTTGATCCCCACAGACTCACACTGATGTGCGCTACAGACAAGATGTTTTGGCACAAAATAACTTTTTCTTCTCTCCACAATTTTATTAATAGTAAAGAGGGTTGGATAATAAAAAAAAATACAATAACATTTCTTTTTTTTATTTAAAGGAAAATCTGTACAGCTGCAGCTGCACCAATCCATACTCTTCAGTCACTTGTGGGCAATTTAGAATCACACAGAAAAGCTCCAAAAGGGAATCAAACTTAAAACTCTGAACTAAGAATTTCTGATTACATAATAGCAATTAGCCATAGCTGCATGGTAAATTATTACTGATAACTATTGTCAGTAGTCCCTAACATTAATACAGTATGATCAGGCAGCATGTAATCATATATATATACGTATATATACTCTTATTATAATGGCTGAGCCAAGAAAATTTATGTCTGTATCAAACAAGTAACCCTTCGTTTTACTCTGTACCCGTGAAGTAGCTCCCAGTCTCAAAAAGGTTGGTGACCCCTGCTCTATTGGTTACAAAGCTTGGTACAACTCTGTCACAGTCCCACCCAGTGGGGAGTCAGGAGTTGGAATAGCAAGCCAAGCATGACTGTGGTGAGCATTGATTGAAAGCGTTAATCAGTTTTAATCAATGCATTTGCAATGTGGACATGGAGTAGAATGGGTATCTGCTGCTCTGACTGTATACTGGCAACAGTATGGTGTTCAAATCAGCATGGTACTGGAGTGCTTAGGTAGCCCTAGCTGCTCTATTCATGATAGAGTCTGGCTGCAGCTGAGCTGCAGAGTGTTGTCACCACCAAAATTGCCAACAGAAAAAAAGTCTCTAGATTTGTCATTAGTTGGTTTTTTTAACAAAAATCTACAGAGGAAAGTCAAATGTAACAACAGAGTGGATAAGTTGACAAGTGGGGCAGGGTTATGCTTTCACAGGTAAGTTACACTTTAAGTTGTGATGTTACACAAACAATTTATATTTTCAAGTGCAAAACTTTGTTTACAATAGTTGATTTTTTTTTATGCTAGTGACATAATTTGTCAGATACAGATGGGTGAAGACACCTGAACTGCGTTTCTTGTTGTCCACAGCGATGTAGCGAATGCAGTGGCTGTCAGTGACGTACCGCGCTCCCCAGGAAAAACTGAAGACAACATCCGGAGAGAAGAAGAGTGCGATAGCGAAGCGGGATGAGTACCTGACACTCTCCAACTGCTCTCTTTGCTGGACAGACAGTACTGAGAAACAGAATGACAGACAGTCTGTAATACCACTTGCATCATGGGAAATGTAATACCTGGATGCTTGATCCTAGGTACTTCAACTCATCAATTGTCACCATGACTACTGCTATTGGAGACTTGAGTTTTGCTAATACAGTGTGTTCCTGGAGTCTTATCTGCTCCCTGAGGTTCCACACAACACATGAACTGCTTATGACCTTTAAACCTCTCTGAGCAAACTCAACATCTGTAAATAACTTTATGCATGAAACATAACTGATTGATTCTTCTTAATGGACTTTCACCAGGTGTTCCACAGATATTTATGTTCTGGAATATCAATTACATCTGTCCTCAACATTTCCACACCTCCTCTGCTGTGTATAGGCACTAAGTCGAGAGGCAGAGCAGGAGGACGCATCTTCCTGCACAGGTGAGCACAGTGAGGCAGATCAGAGCAGCAGAGAGGAAGAGGGAGGGAAGAAAAAAGTAAGCACAAAGAATCTGGCTGCTGGGACCCAGATGAACTGAAATAACCATTAAATTACTGCAATTCAGTTGTACACTGTGAATATAGTAAATACAAATGTATTTTCAAAAAACATTCAATTTAAAATGGTTGTATTTAGTGCTGTCAATCAATTAAAAAATGTAATCAGATTAATCACACTACAGCCTAACAGTGTAAGCTTAAAATATAAATATGCACAGAGGGAACCATTCCTAGTTCTTGCAGGAATGGTCCCTTGGGCAAACCCCTCTTTCAGCTGCATTCCAACCAATTATCTGTTTGTTTGTTTTTTGCAGAAGAATACACATAATTTAGTATTCATCAGCAACTAACGGAAACTTACTTCACTGCACATGAATACAAGTACCTGCAATAATAGTACCTAATAAAGTGGCTGGTGAGTGTACGATTACATTAAGGTTAAAGATGCAAATTGAGTCACTACATTAAATGGAAGTCAATACTCAGTCCTAATATGGTTAGAAATACAACATGCATGTGTTTAACTGCTCTGAGACCAACGTCTGTTCAGCAAAAACTAAGGATTATTTTATGGGACCACAGAGGTTACAAAGCTACTGCTTCATCCTTGTGTTCATGGGCTGTACCTAAATCAGAGCAAAGGTCACATAAGGTACATCAAAAATGTTCCTCTGCAGCAACTCACGAGAGCTGTACATAGGTCAGGTGACACAAAGACTCAAACTTGATCTGCTTCTGGTTGTGTTTGTGACGGTCTTACAGTTCCCCAGGTCTCCCTGCAGCTGAAGGATCTGAGGCACAGGAATTGTCAAGACAACAGCGTCAAACTTCTCATTGCCTCCCTTCCTCTCCACTTTCCATGATGCTCCACAACGGTGTAGGCCAGTCACATGATATTCCAGGTACAAATCAGCTCCTGAGGCAAAAAGACAGTTTCAGACCTGAAGAACTCTATACCTTTAAGTTATATTTAGTTCTGCTGTTGCTGTGAACCAATAATGATTTGATCTGTTTCTAATCCGAGTATCAAACTGTTGGACCACAGTTTGAGAATAAGATAATTCTGTTTAATTGGAAAAACAAGGGGAACACTTGCATAAAATACTGCCCTCTTGTGGGCAGTAGGTTATGCTGCCCACAAGGAGGGGAGAGAAAAACAGATCTCTATAGTCAGTCCTATTCAAAAATATAGAATTTATTGAAAAGTTATTTCATGTCAGTAACTCAATTTACAAAATAAAACACTTTATATATAGATTAATTACACACTGGTGTTTTCAAGCCTTTATTACTGTAATGATTAATTTCTACTTACAACAAATGAAAATACATTTAAAATTAGAATATAAAACATTTAAGATTTTTATATGTCTTATGAGATTTTTCATTTGTTATTATGTTTCCAGAACATAACAAATTTGGAGGGGTATCCTCAGTGACAAATAGATAAATAAATAAAGTCTTGATCATTCATTAGGGTGCAGCAGATGGGTGAGAGTGTGTCTACAGGGGGACAGAGGGACTGGAAGGTGTACAGATAGACTTCACAGCTCTTTGGAAAAAGCTGTTCCTTAGCCACAGCAATGCTCTCAATCACGGCTCTATGCAGCTTCTTGAGCAATTGAGTAGGGAGTTCAGCCCTTTTCAGTTTCCTGACAAAAAAAAAACAACAGTCTTTGAAGAAGAGTTGCTGAACACCTCATCAGAAAAGACGTGTTCCTAGTCAGGTCCAAGGAGATGTGGATGCCCAGGAGTTTGATGTTGTCAAGGGAAGGTGGTGGAGTCACCACCTTCCCTTGAATTGTAATAGGTGTGTGCACTGTCCTCCTGGATCTCCTGTAGTCCACTATGAGCTCCTTGGTCTTGCTGGTGTTCACTGAACACCACCGGGTCAGGTTCTACATCTCCTCTCTGTACAGAGTCTCATCATTGTTTGTTATCAGACCCACTACAGTGGTATCATTTGCAAACTTTAGAACCCTGTTAGAGGAATGGATGGCTACACAGTTGTGGGTGAACAACCTGAGGTGTAAATGCACTGAGAACTGGGTGGATGATGTTTGGTCCCCTATTCTCACCACCTGAGGCCGTTTGTGAGAAAATCCCTCACCTGAGGCTGGTCCCTCACAACCGGCCTCAGGTCCCTCCAAAAGCACATTGATGCTGAAAGTCCCAGGTTGTGGAGCTTCTCCATGATGATGATGAATTGAAGTCAATGAATAGCATCCTAACATAAGTGTCAGGATGCTGCAGATGTGTCAGGGCTGTGTGTAGTGCAATGGAGAGAGCATCCTCTGAGGACCGGTTCCTCCTATAGGCAAACTGGTGCCTATCCAGACCAACAGGAAGGTAAACCTTGATGTGTTTTAGGATGATCCTCTCAAAGTGTTTCATGATGACTGGGATTTGTGCAACCAGGTGATAGTCATTTAATCCAGGCCCTGTAGATTTTTTTGGTACTGGGATGATGATGAAAGAATTAAGGCAAACAGAAACAGTGGAAAACTAAAGGGCAGATTAAAAATGTCTAAAAAGAAACCTGCCAACTGGTCAGCACATGATATCAGAGTCCTTCCCAACACCTTATAAGGTGTAACAACCTTTGTTGGGCTTAATCCTCTTCAGAAAAGAAGTCACCTGGTTGAGCTGCAGAAATAGGGGCTAATATTGCTCCTAGGCATGCCTGTAAGTAGGCCTGTCGCGATAAACAATAAATCAATTAATCAATTAGTCGCACGATAAATTAAAACTATCGGCCTCATTTTAATTATCGGCTTTTTCGTTTCTTCCGACCTGTTTCTCTTTCTGTTAATGACACTGAATGAAAAAAAGGCTCAACTCCGGTGCTCTCCACTGACCCTCCCTTCCTCATTTCCTTAGTGTAAAGCCCAGCGCACACTACACGATCTTAGAGTTGTCGACCGATTGTCGGCCCATTTTCAAAACCTGAGAGACCACACATTAGCCGACAGAAATCCTAGGTATAATGGTTCGAACGTGCTGTGTGGTGCCCAACAATGGGCACAAAATAATGGCCAGTTAACTAATTTTAAAACCAGGCATTAATCTATGTTTTACTGCAATCTTAATGGCTCTCTGCTGAAAAAAATTCCGAACCAAAACATTTTGCACAGTGTTGGAAAATATTTCTAAGAAACTTTGCCCATATGTGACTTCTAGTTTTGTAGTTATAAGCTGAAATGCATTTTTTTTACCACAGTGCCACCTACAGGTGAATGTGGCTGACTATTTGCATCCAAGTAGCGGTGTTGGTAGTGAACCTGGATACCAAATAAAAATTGTAACAAGTTTCGGGGATGTAGGCTGCAGTATGAGTTTCAGCAGACAAACATCATAATAACAAGAATAGAAAAACGGAGTAGCCGTCCTCTTAACTCCCGCAGGCTTGGAGCCCTAATTACCAGAATATCAGGCAGCAGACTACAGCAGATATCTCACACACACTGCTATGATAACCTGACTCAGGACTGACTCAGACGAAATATCAAAAAGGTGTGATTACCTGACTCAGACAGGAAGTGTTTCACCACACTGCTTGTCCCCAGTGGTGTTACATAATTCTTGTTTCCCTCTTTGTGCTGCAGACCTTCAATGTGACAGTCCAGTGACTTGAGTAGGCCAGCTGACAGCAACTCTGTATAAAAACTGAACATACACATCATCAGAAACTGATACATGGATGTTTGTTAACGTCAGAAATGATCAAGTGAGGCGTACTTGCTGTGGGACTGAGTGTATGCAGCAGTGGCTGTAATGTACTGGGCTCCAAGGTCAGCGGAATGAGATGTAGGGTCAGGAGGACGGCTGGTAGACATCCTACCCCCTGGCACAGAGTGGATATACAAAGGTTGAAGAGTTCCTGTTCCAGGTTGAAAATCTGCACAAAGGCATGCCTATACAAAGCTCCACTTATACACTTAAAGTGCAACAAACCCCAAAACAACTTCTTTTTGCTGTCTCCATAGATTATTTAGGGATATACTGTATCTTTATGTTTCTGTGCAAATTTTGACAATTTTGTGTAAAGACTACGGAGCAGAAAGCTGACGTCGTCGTTTCTCCCTACATCCAGTGGGTGGCGCAGTTTGCTACAAACGATAGTAGCCATACAGGCACACCAGCTAGAAGGAAACAAACGCACCCAGTACAACATTTTCATACTATTGGATGAGAGGTTGCTAGGTGACTGTGCTAAAAGGCAGTTCCATGTTTCCTAAGCCAGCAGAAAGTCCAAGCAGAGACTAAGAGCAGGGCCGGCCCAAGCCGAAATTTGGTTTTGGAGCCCTCTAGTTCTGCTAACAATGTGGACTGGCTGCAATCAGCAGTCCGATCATTAGGTCATTCACACACCTGCTATAAACTTATTGCATCTCTGGCAGTGCTGTTTACATTATATACATGTATAATAAGATACATTTATTGGCCAACTGATTTATCAACCAGTTGATTTCTGGGCGCTGATTTTCATAATTTTGGGGGATTGTGATCTGCTGATACTTGCATGTGAAGCTGATTTTATCTCCTAATCTTATCTTCGTCAGCAAAGGTTTAAAAATCAGTCTCTGTCCTCTTCTGCTCTACAGTGAGAGGTTTGACTGACAGACTGGCCCACCAGGTCAGGTCTGCACGTTTACAGTTAACAATATTCACCCACTGTTGCCAACTCAGTGACTTTCTTGCTATATTTAGCGACATTTCAGACAAAAAAAATTAATATCAGCCAAAATCAAAATTGGCTGGTCAGGCTTTTTAAAGATCGGTAACCAGGGATCGGCCAGAAAACTGCAATCGATGCAGCCCAACTTAAGATGGAATACATACACACATATTCATGACATTCTTTGATTACATAAATTTCTCTTAAGCGCAACTCCAATAGCTAAAAAATTTATTTATCCCAGGGGGATAAAGACTCCCCCTGTCTTTATCCCAGGGGGACTGGTACCGGTCCAGGACCGGTACCGGTACTGGACTGATTCTGAGGCTTTAAATGATTTTAACAGAAGTTGCACATAACTTAGAAGTTGATGTAAAAATAATGTTTCTTTTATCACAAAATAATTATGCTCAGCAGCGAACAACAAATCCCTAACTACAGCATAGAGCAGCTCATCAATGTAGCAGCTATGTAGTCTGACGTAAAAACATTTTGCTAGACAATGTTCAACATTGAGAAGTTTTAATTATTCTTATCAAACGTTATCAAACAGCCAAAAATACCTCAGAAATATACAGAGCCAACCATGAGAATCAACTCATTTCAAGTTAAAACTCAGCTTCACACAAATATGCTAGCATAACTGTTTGGCATTGAACTAGACCGTTCCAGGTCGCTATCAAGCTAATTTTCTATTAGCAGCTTTACAAATTTTTTACATTACATCACATTACCAAGTCGCATTTAAAAAAAAAACCTTTATCTTGGCTTTTTTCTATTCTTCCACTTTCTTTCCTCCCTCCCTAAAGGATAAGTCCTTTTTGAGACATTATTTTGTTTACTTAACTTCTGACCGGAGCTTCTATCTAAAAGTCCTGTGCAGTCCTTAAAATGTTCTGAATTTCATCATCTTTCATAGAAATTCTTTAATTTGTTTTGGATGTCACGCCAAAAACGTAAGCTATGCATATGGGGGCGGGGGACAAACGCAAAAGAACAAAGAATAAAAACTAACATTTGACTACTAATATTATGACTATTATGGAAATATTGACGGTCACAGAATATAGCCCTTATATATTTTTGGCCACACTGTAACTTGTACTTGTAAACTCTGCTACTCAAGTACTTATGTTTTTATAAGTTGCAATGTGGTCAAAATATTTGATAAGAGCTACCATATTCTGTGACATCTATATTTCCATAATAGTCATAGTATTATTGTAAAATGTTACATCTTATTTTTTCTTCAGCTTTTTCTTTTTATTTCCCTCCCCGCCCACAAACACACACGCACATACCCCTTCCCTCCCCGCTTCGAAGTTTACGTTTTCGGTGTAGCTAGGATGCTCTTCTTCGAGGTCAAGGTATGACAAAGTATGGTAAAGTGTAACAGCGCCTCCTGTTGCATGCCATCGACATTTATCCAAATTACAGACTGAATTCAACCGCTGTCGAACCCATGAGACATGTTCATCTGTAGGCTGATTCTTTTCGGGTCTCATCTATTAAACCCTTAACCTAATTAAGCTAAAATGGTTTGTGAACTGACCTGCACCCCTTGCCTTGTCCCACACCACAAACTGAGCTTTACTCTGCAGCACTTTCTTCAACACATATGCGCACAAGCTGCCTGTCAAGCCTGCTCCAACGATCAGAACCCGGGACATCTTTTAAGGTGTCCAGTCACGTCGGAAGAGACCGGTTCCAGCACTACAGTTAAACTGGGTTATGAAAACAGGTCCTGCAGAACTACAGAAGGCAAAACAAAAGTTATTGCGCCTCTTTGATGACCTCACATCCGGCAAGACACTTCAAAATAAATGTTGCTTCCGACCAATCAGAGAAAGCGTGTCATGAAGTAAGTCTATGACACGAAGTCGTGTGACCAGCAGAGTTCAGAGTGCAATTGGACAATATTTGAGTTATGACAGCTTCTTACCTGACAGAATTAAGTAAAGCAAGTGTATCCGGGTGGTAAAGGAACGAAACCGGTAAGCGAGTTAAAACAGTTAAATAAACTAGTAACAGTAACAGGCTTCAAATATTTAGTACTAACTATGTAAAACTTTATAAGTTAATAAATCTGTAAAGGCCAAGCTGCAAATCTTTAAAAAGCGAATTAAAACGTAATCTTGTTCAAAACGGGCTTAAATTATAAAGGGGGAGTGGAGTGAAAACAGGCCATAAACGTGTTATAAAGATGTGTTGTAAATATTTACATCTGGTATAGTTTGATTCTAAACATGGCTAAAATCAGACAGAAACAGAACCATGTTGGCTATGGCAGGCCGTTTTAACATAAATTCGGTTTCGTTCTAGAATTCTAAAAATGCATTTTAACTAGACAAAACTGCATTTTTACTATCCGGAATGGTCATTAATAACTGCATTGACATTCTGACTAGTAAGAATAATAATCCAAGATATCTTCAATTACGTTTTGACGCGTCAAAATTCCTGTCAAAAATATTTCAAAACGTCACCGATCTGTCATTTAACGGGACTCTGTATCCGCAATTACATATATGTATATATATATATATATATATATATATATATGTGTGTGTGTGTGTAATTGAATGTCATTCTGTCACTGTCACACTGTCATTCTGACTAGCCAAAATGTTAATTCAAGATATCTCAAATAGAAAAGCCATCTAATTAAATATATCTCTAATTCATTTGGAGATATCTTAAAATAGATTCTAACTAGTCAAAATTATTTTCCAGATATTTTTTAATTCAATTAAGCCTAGTTTTTATTTTCTTTCGAGGTATCTAGAAATTAATTTGCACTGATCTTTTCTATATACCTATAAATATATTTAAGACATCTTGAATTATGGTATCTTACAAGATATCTTTAATCAGAATTATAACTAGTCAGAAAAAAGTTATATATCTTGAACTTACTTTATGACTAGTCATAATCTAACTGTTGATATCTGAAATATGTTCCAAATAGTAAGTAATTAATTCCAGATATCTTACATTTCAATTCAATCATTCATACATTCGAATTGGTCCTAGTTATCAAACAATACAGTACAAGGTTTCCCCCAGAAAACTTGCTAGGCTTGCTAACTTTCTGGTCAGCGGCTGACTGAGCAGAGCAAACGCAGAGGATTTAAACTTGATTCTTACCTTGATGAATTCTACAAAGACATCCTCATCCTCACAGGGGGTCGATATAGATATCCATATAGGTGAGCCAAAATAAGCGATCCGTGCTGAGGTGAACTTCAGAGATCAAACACACACGAAACGGCCAACATGCAGAGGTGCCAGTGGTCTGTTCAATACATCAACTGTAAAAAACGCTGGGGAAACCCTGCAGTATGCTCACTTAAAGTAGTTTAAAATGTTTCTGTCTAAATAGACCCAGCAGATTGCATCGAGTCAATGACTTTCAGCATTCACCCCGACTTTTACAAGCACATAGCAACAATCGCTTCAGTTGTGTCTGAGTTGTGTCTTTGACTTTACAGCAAAGAGATAGGAAAAATAACAATATACACAGGACATAAAACAGGTGGCAGGTTTAGCAGATTTTTGTCTTGGTCCCTGAATGCGGCACTTTTAACTCTCTTTTTCAGATCATGCAGTGCATTTGGGTGTGCCTGTTGTTTCTCTCCACTCTCATTCACCGAAGCTGCACCATTGGTGGCCACTGCCACTCAGATGAAGCATACTGTAGGCTGGACCCTGAAGTGGATATGAACATTGTGAGTGCACCTTATGTATTTCTTAGCCTCAGAAGGTGCTGTGCTTCCTTTTTACTGCAAGAGAGCAGGAAGTGCGTCTTGAGTTTTCCTCTCCAGACTCTTCTCACCCAAATAGGAAGCTTGGAGCAACTGGATTTAATAAATTCATATACATGACCTGATGGAGTTTTTTCACAATAACCTACATAATAGCTGCTCTGAAGGATGATTTTTTTTCTATAAAAATTTTAACTTCAACCCGGTAACATGATTTTTTAATGTGTTCAGTCTGTTTATTTGGTAAGAATCGATGTGAACTGATGTCCAACATCTCCACCATGGGCAAGACTAAAGAGCTGTCCAAAATATCAGGGACAACATTTTTGACTTACACAAGGCTGGAATGGGTAACAAAGCCACAAGTAAAAAACTGGATGAGAAGGTGACAACTGTTGGTGCAATTATTCGAAGAAGTACGCCATAACTGCATTATTGTCAATCGACCTAGGCCTGGAGCTCCATGCAAGATATCTCCTCGTGGAGTCTCATTGATCATGACAAAGGTTAAAAAATCAGCCAAGAACCACATGGGAGGAGCTGGTAACACACTGAGATGTAATAGTTTAGATTCCTGGAGTGCATGCAAGTTTCCTCTGCTCAAGAAAGCTCAGATCCAGGGCCGCCTCAAGTTTGCTAGTGAACATATTAGTGACTCTGAGAGACTGGGAGAGGGTGCTGTGGTCAGATGAGACCAAGATTGAGCTCTTTGTTCCACAACTCAACTCGACATGTTTGGAGGAAGAAAAATACAGAATATGACCACCATCCTCACCGTCAAGCATGGTGGTGGAAGTATTATGTTTTTGGGGTGTTTTTCTTCTGAGAGCACAGGGCAACTTCCCTGCATTGACAGGAAGATGAACATGGCCATGTATTGCAAAATCCTGGGTGACAACCTTTTTGCCTCCGCCAGATCGCTGAAAATGGGTTGTGGATGGGTCTTCCAGCACAACGACCCAAAACATACAGCCAAGAAAACAAAGGAGTGGCTCCATAATAAGCATATCAAGGTCATGGAATGGACTAACCAGCCTCCTGATCTAAATCCCATAGAAAATCTATGGAGAGAGCTGAAGCTTTGTATACTATATATACATACTGTATATTTGTTAGTTCTGGGTCCAAACTAACAAAACCACAAAACATGACATCACCTTTCCTTTTAGCAACACTCAACAAGCTCTTGGGAATTGAGGACACTAATTGTTGAATGTTCTTTTCCATTCTTGCTTGGTTATACCTTCAGTTGCTCAACAGTCTGGGCTCTCCAATGTTATAATTTGCATTTTATAATGTGCCACACATATTCAATGGAAGACTGTGGGCCAAAACCTTTCAAGATTAATGGTGCCTTCACAGATGTGCCAGTTACTGATGCCATGGGCACTAATACAACCCCATACTATCTCAGATGCTAGCTGTTTAACATTGTGCTGTCAACAATCCAGTCAATCATTTTCCTCTTTCGATGTCCATGATTTCCAAAAACAATTTGAAATATGGATTTGTCAGACCACAAGACATTTTCCACTTTGCGTCACTCCATCTCAGATGAGCTTTTACCCAGAGAAACTGGATGTTAATATACAGCTTCACTTCATAAGGTAGAGTTTTAACTCACACTTGTAGATGTAGTGACAAACTTTGTTCCAATGTGGTAATATCCATTACAGAATGATGTTTTTTTTTTGTTTTTTTTAATCGCCCCACAAGGGGTCTTTTTGTGGGCTCTAGTGTCCCTTTTTTCAAAGTAGGCTGACAGGAAAGGGGGCAGGAGAGAGGGAAGACATGCGGTAAACGTCGTCGGGTCCGGGAGTCGAACCCGTGACAGCCGCGTCGAGGCTACATTTTGCCTGAATGTGGGTCACGCTAACCCCTCCGCCACCACGGCACGCCCTTGATGGTTGGTTTTTAATGCAATGAATTGATGGTCAAGGGACATTCAGTGTCGGTTTTTGGCTTTGTCGCTTATTTTCACAGATTTCCCTGTACTCTCAGAATCTTTTCACAATATTGCTTATTAGTGTATAGGTTTATGGCCTGTTGATGATGAAATTCCTACATTTTTTGCAATTGTGTATTGACAATTTTTTTTCCTTTACTGTTGAACTATTTGCTCATGCAGTTGTGAAGCTCACCACATTCTTGCTTGTGAATAATTGAGCCTTTTGGGAATATTCTCTTCTTACTCAATCATGACAGCTGTTTTCAATTAACCTGTTCACTTGTCAAATATTGTAGAAAAATGTTGGTTTTTTTAGCATTCCTCAACTTTCCCAGTCTTATGCTGCCCCTGTCCCAGCTGTTTTTAATATGCTACAGGTATCAAATTCAAAATGAGTGAATATTTGCAGAAACACTATAAAGTTGATCTCTTTGAACATTAAATGTCTTGTCTATGTAGTGTATTCAAATGAATGTAGGCTACAAAGGATTTGCAAATCCTTGTATTATTTTTTTATTTATGTTTTACACAACCTCCCAACTTTATTGGAATTGGCGTTGTATGAAACATATTAGTTTGCTGCTATCAGATTCTCAGTCAATAAATGTTTTTATTTTACATAGTATTCTGTTCTGAATATCCTGACAGTAGACTCAAATGCACAGTCCTGACTGGTTGCACTCATAAAAAGCAAAGAATGCCTTTCTTTGCTGTATGAAAAATCTTAATTGGTTCATTGTGTGCTGGGGATCTTCTGTGCTCATAATTTTTCTACAGTGATAAAAACTGGATAGCTCTTGGGTTAATACCTAAAGTATTAACTCTATCTTTCCATCAGCCCACTGGTTGGTAATAGTGACAGACTCTTGGTCTGATGGAGACAATGAGACCTTTACTTTTAAGCTGGTCATATTGATTACTCATTTGTCTGGACAGAGGGATAGTCAGCAGGCCTAGCAAGATGCCCTGTTTTTTGTTCTGATGATACTATAGCTTCTACGTCTTTTTCCTGACATGATACATCCTCACCGTAACCCTCAGCTTGCTCAAAATCTTGATCAACTAATTTTCTGGGATAACATTTCATCTTCGGTAATCCTGTCTTTACTTTTAAACAATGTTTTCTGTATTGTTATTAAGTTTTTATTTACTTTAAATTAATAGTTGTTCCGTTGTGTTTTCCAAGTTTTTATTTAAGTCTGTAGAAGGTAAGAGATTTATTGTTCATCCTATCTCAATGTGAGCAGTGTTTTTATATCTGCACATGGCTTGTGCAAAATGTCCCAGTCAATTAAATCAATGCACCAACCCCCTTAACAACCAGAGTGTTTAAGAAGTAGATGTACATGCACTCTTTTGGGAATGAAATTTCTGGTCATGAGCAGTTTTTTCTTTTTTGGGCAGTGCTGTGTTCTTAAAATTGAACAAAATAAAATGAAACACAGCTAGTTATTGTCCCTTTGCTTTTAATTTGAATGTTTTAGGTTACTTTTGTGCTGGCTGTTGAGTTTCTGTACCTCTGTCACTCAGACAGAGATCATTCAAAGGTGGGGTTACCCTTCAGAGGAGCATGAGGTTTTGACAGAGGACGGCTACATTCTGACTGTCAATAGGATCCCCCATGGACTCAAACATACAGCAGGTCAGGTTCCAATTCTATTTAAAGTTTCTCTTTACACACTGACAGGCAATAGGATGTTCTTCCTTCCCTGGCTTCAACTAGTCCTGGTTTCAATCCTGTAGGTCCAAGGTCAGCAGTCTTCCTTCAGCATGGACTTCTGGCTGCCGGCAGCAATTGGATCACCAACCTTCCCAACTCCAGTCTGGGTTATGTACTAGCAGATGCCGGCTATGATGTGTGGATTGGGAACAGCCGAGGGAACACCTGGTCCAGGAAACATCAAACTCTGAGCCCAGATCTTGAGGACTTCTGGAGGTTCAGGTGTGAACTTGAAGCTGATATACATTCTTGTCCAAACATCAGTTTCCAAAATATACTTAGATTTCAAACATGTAGAAACCAGTCCTAGAAACATCTAGTCATTTAGACTGCAGAAAAATTCTGAATTAACTTCTAGAAAAAACATTACCAGACTTCTACAGATTTTTCTGGATCAGACATCTATGGATCAGTTCAGATTATTTCTTACAGCTAGATTCTCTTACAGAATCAAACCTGCAGACTATCACAGTCAGGTTTTACATCAGGTGACTCTGCATCACACTGGTCTGGAACATGGTTCTCAAATAGATTATTTTGGATGAGGTTGCTCTGGAGAACAGGCCTCTGAAAAATTATTTTGGATCAAATTGGCCTGAAATAGTTGGTTCTGACCAATTTGACTAACTTGAACTGTTTTTTCTAAATGAAGTGTTTTCTGAGTCATGATGTGTTTTTCTGGTTCTGACTCTCCATCTTTGAAATAAAATGAATCAGATAGTTCTAAGACATGTTGTCTTCTACTATTCTGTATGTCAACAGCTATGACGAAATGGCTCTGAAAGATCTTCCAGCAGTTATCAACCACATTCTGAAGGCTACTGGTCAGGAACAAATCTTCTACATTGGACACTCCCAGGGAACAACCATTGGTACCCGATCAAGTCTTGCACTTATTTCTTGTCTGCTGTAAAACACTAACTTCCTGTACATGCTAACTTCTGTCTTATCTTACAGCATTCATAGCATTCTCCACTCTGCCAGAGCTTGCCAGTAAGATTCGCCTGTTCTTTGGACTGGCTCCTGTTGCGACTGTGGCTTTTACCGGCAGTCCCATGACCAAACTGTCTGTCCTACCAGATTTTCTGATCTGGGTAAGAATTAGTTCCTGGTAACAGCACCTGTTTAGGAAGCACAGGACAGGTGACAAAAACTGACAAGGTTTTGCTGGTTCAGTTGTTGGTGGAAATAAAAACAATGATTAAACAATGCAAAATGAATAGATTATGCAAAATATTATTTGGCTGGTGGGGAGGAGCAGTGAATTTCTCTGTTCGTTGAGAAACAGAGATTCCACAAATTGTAGCTTTTTTAAAAAGGACCAACAACATGATTTGTTTGTTCTTACATTAAAATATTCATTATATTATTTATTATCTATTCAAAAATTCTAATTCACTTTGAATTATTAGTAGACCTGCATTTTCTTGTGTCCTATTGATGACATGCTCATTGATGCACCCTGCAGAACTTGTTTGGGAAGCGGGACTTCCTGCCACAGAACCAGTACATCAAATGGTTGGCTGAACATGTGTGTGCAAAGACATTGCTGAGCGAGCTGTGTGGAAATCTCTTCTTCATCCTCTGCGGTTTTGACGAGAAAAACCTTAACATGGTCGGTACCTCTGACCCTGAATAGCCTGAATAGCAGAACTTTGTTCTATTTTATCTACATAAAGATTGAAGCTCAGTCAGATGTTCCTGTGAGTGACAGATTTACATTGGGAAACCTTTACTGTGGAAAACATGTTCATCTGTTAGAAGAAACATTTTATTGGATGAATTTGGTTTTATCAATAATACTGCTGTGATATCAGCAGTATGATCAGCTAGTTTACCAGTTTGTAGTAATCTAGTTGATCATAGCTAGATTACTAGCTAATCTAGCTATGTAATTATAGCTAGTATCATAGCTAATCATAGATCAAGACTTTCTGATGTCAGCAAGACATCAGAAAGTCTTACTGAGGAAGACTTTGTGATGTGTTCCAGACTCGGACTCCAGTCTACACAACTCACTGTCCTGCTGGGACCTCTGTCCAGAACATGATCCACTGGGCGCAGGTACCTGAGCAATATGACTACACTTAACGTTCCCCCATAAAGCACCTTTAAAATCCACAGACATTAAAAGTATGAAAATAACAGTGAACTTGGTTGCTCCATTGTGTGAACCAGAACTACAGTACATTAATGATTTTATTTAAACACTGACATGCTTGTGTCCAAAGCATGTCAGACACAACACTGGCAAGAATATTATATATTTGGCTTCTCTGAAAACTCTTTTTTACAATGTTTCTCCACTGATTACAGGCAGTCCATGGGGGGAAGCTGATGGCATTTGACTTTGGACCAGAAGGAAACATGAGGCATTACAACCAGGTGAGTCTGAAACTGGAACCATAAAGACCAGGAAACATCCGAGTTCATGCAAATTGAGGACTTACAGACTCCCGGTATAAACAGGGTCAAACACAGTCCTGGTAGCACCAGGGTTCTACCAGAGTCCCAGAGAATCCAGGTGTTCAAAGTCCAGGACGTTTTTAAGATTGGTGGGTACAGGATTGCAAAATGATAATATCAAATTTTAGATCGAGACACTACTTGACAACCCAAATGTGACTGATGAAATGCTGATTGAGAAACTTAATGAAGCTTCAAACCTCAAGATACAGCGACTAAATAATCTAAAGAGAACCAACCCCAAAACAACAAAGATCACTGCCACACAGCTGATCCCAGAGCAAGGAAGACAAGATGACAGCTTGAAATGCAATCCTTGGTGAACGAACTGAGAAATGAGGCTGCAGACGGAATGAGGCTGCAGATGGAAAGCAGATGTTCATCACTTCCCTGAAAACTAGTAAATGGCAGACTGCAAAGAGGACATCGGACGCCCAAAGAAAGAGGGACTACAGAACCTGCCAGGACAACGGAAAGGCAGACGACTGACCCATTGCTTCAAATGTGGCCAGCCAGGTCACATCTCCAAAGGATGCAGCACTCCACATCAGCTGCTGGAAAACATCGGAGGTCCACTGCCACGGGACCAGGAGTCTTGAAGCTGCCATTATTGCCACCAGGAATAATCAGTCGACGCTCCACTTCAGAGGTGTTCAGGTTGCTCAGCTGCCATGTATTGTTCCAAAGCATGTCAGACACAACACTGGCAAGAACATAACCATACATGTAAAGCAGTGAGACAGCTGAACAATATTTGGGTGAAAAAAATGAAAAGAGTTGTTTTTCACTCTTAGAATATTTTTGACATTTTCTCAGATATACAGGGGAAGAAATTTGTAAAAATGATTGGTAGGCGTAAAATAGTGAGCTCTTAGGATCAGAACCATTAAATGGGCTTGCTGCTAATCAAGCAGCCATTTATAGGGTGAATACTATTTATAGGGTGGAATCCTGTAGGGTTTAAGCTTACTGTCCTGGGTATTGGTGTATAGGAACCACCAACCCATCCACGTTTCTGACAGATTTTCCCCTCTCAGCAACACACCCGCTGAGAAGCCAACTCTGGTAATTGACATCTCCATAGTCAGAAACATTAGAGACACCAGTGACCTTACTCAAATATTTTCCAGGGGCAAGAACGGGCGACATTATATCCTACCTACCTAAAACTGCTGGTTAGGGGTAAGGTGCCAGTGGTAATGACACCCTGTTATGCCAATTGGAGGTCACTGAAGTTAGTGTTGCTTCAGTGTGTAAGTTTGGCAAAACAATGTTGGACTAAGTAGTTTTCTCTGGTCTCCTACCTGATTGGACCAGTGATGACATGTTTAGCCGCATGTTGTCATTTAACTGCTGGTTGTCTAGGTGGTGTCCTGAAAACGATGTGGGCAGTGGCAGCTGATCCATAGGGGCGCCGCCCATCCTGACATGGAGGGGGGAAAACAATCTAAAAACAACCTATAAACATTTTTTATAAAGTTGAATTAGCCAGTTTACTTAATAGTGTGCACCTAAATGTAATTAAATTATTTACACAATATTTACACCAACTGACTCTCATACAATCCATTATCTGAAGCCAAGAGAATATCATTTGTAACTTTCACAAGTGCTGTTTCAGTCCTATGATGAACTCTGTAACCTGACTGAAACTCTTCAAACAGGAAGTACAATAGGGCCGGACCGATGGCAGCTGGGTCACTGATTCTGTGATCTTGCAGTGCAATAATGCCTTTTGTAGAGTTAATGAAGAACAAGATTTAATGTAGAATAGATGTGTGTGCCAATTTGACACTCGGAAGTGTGCAGGTGTTAGAATGGTGAGAAAAGGGTGGAAACTCCGCAACGCCGAGTGCAACAGGCCTGTAACCTTGTCTCCCAGAGGTCACAGTAGCCCCAGCCAGGCAGAGATCAGCAACACAACATGATTAAGTGTGCTGCTCCTGAACCACAGGAGCAGCAGTCCTAGGCCAGCAGGGCACAGGGAGAAATGCAGGATCCCAAACCCCACCGACACCAATCCATCCCTGCCAACATGTCCACCAGTGCAAGCCAAGCTTGAAAGCGGTGACTCCTGCAGCCAGTCGCCTGCACAAACTCCTGCAGAATGCCCAGCAGTGAGGTCAAGGAACCTCTCCATATTCAACGTGCTGTGCAGGTACTTAAAAGTACCGCTCAGTTATACTGCCTCAGAAAGGCCAAGGTAAAAAATGAAAATTATACCCACTTCATTCTATTGTCTGCTCATATTTCTATGTTTAGTGTGATCACAGAAGTTGTGCTTAGGTCTTTAATGCTATAAATGTTGCATTTGTCTTTCCCATGACCTCCACTTTTCCCCCTCTGCAGTCAACTCCTCCTGAGTTCCGTGTCAAGGACATGAAGGTTCCCACTGCCCTGTTTTCTGGAGGACATGATACTTTGGCGGACCCAAAAGATGTGGCTGCTCTTCTTACTCAGGTCAGTCATGTCAAGGGCTGGTCCCAATGCTCGAATTACACCCTTCATGAAGTGTATGCTCAGTCGAAGTGAACATAAAGGCCCCGACACATTTCATCCGAAGCAACACAGTTGACACACAGCAATGTGGTTGCGAATTGTTTGTATTCGCACATACACAACGGCGCAGACCAACTGGGGGACACCCTCCTGCTTTTGTATACGTCACTCTACTACTCTGTGGGTAGTCACGCAGGGTAGTATGCACCCTTGTGCATCCTGTTTTGCTTTTACAAAACAGTCACATAGAGAGCGCCACGCTTTTCCTCATCCTCCATGAACAATAACGTTACAGTTTTCGTCCAGGATTTTTTAACCATTCACCAGTCTTATTTTTATAGTAGTTATTTATAGGAGAATTGTATAAATGTACATAGTTCATCATTGCGTCTGATAAATGTTCCTCAGAAGTATCCATGTCTCATACAGTTACAAAAACCAGATAGCGGAAGCGGAGTAGCTGAAGAGATATATCAACATTTCTGTCTGACTGTATTTCCTCATTTTGCACCTCAAGAAACTTCTGACCAATCAGACAGATGAGGAAGAACTGGGACACACTGCACACTCAAACCCTTCAACATGAAAGTGCATTTCAAGGACACAAGGGCGGAACACTCTCCTTTTTTATTTAGCCACAGCACAAAGTACAGTACATGATCTGCTTCCTCTTCAAAACAATCTAACATTTCCTGAAATGTTAGACTTATGTTTCTGCTGGTGAGCCGTAGCTACTATACATAAGGATCTTTCAAATAAAACAACTGAAATCTTAAATCAATGTATGCACAAAATTTCATCAAAGTTCTCTCACCATCACATTCTTGTCACTGGACGATCACTAAGGTTATGTGTATCAAAGACTAACACATACAATGTGACACTAATCACAAAGCCACTGCTGTGTATAACATTGATCAGCTGGCTCATTTAATCATACCAGATACTTTGAATTGATCATTTATTGTTGAATGTGGGCATGTAGAGGACAGAACATGTGGTGGAACCATATACACAAACATTGGCATGCATCTGTGATTTATAAAAGGAAAGCTGCTTTTTGTTCGTATAGTTTAATAAGTTGAGATTTTTTTGGCATGCACTATTTTCAACTTTTGGGTGTACATACACTTTTAGTATAAATCCTATGCAACGTTTTATATATGAGACCCCTGGAGCCTCATGTAAAATTAAATGCCCAAAACCCATCCACCCATCAATTTTCTTACACCTTTATCCCATCGGGTTCAGGAGGGGTGCTGGTGCCTATCTCCAGCTGTCAATGGGCAAGAGGTGGGATAGACCCTGGACAGGTCTCCAGTCCATCACTAGGCAACACAGAGACAGACAGGACAAACAACCATGCACAGACTCACACCGAAGGAGAATTTAGAGAGATCAATCAACCTGACGGTCAAGTTTTTGGACTGTGGGAGGAAGCCGGAGTACCCGGAGAGAACCCACCATGTACAGGGAGAACATGCTAACTCCATGCTTAAATTATGAAACACATTGGCATCATACAATAAAATAACATAAGTTAATAATATCTAGAACCTCAAGCAGTTATAATGGGTTCCCTAGGACTATGGAGCTTGTGAAAGACTGAATTAAAGTCACAGATTTGTTTACCGTAAAAGCCCTTGATTTGTCCACTAGTCATCCACCGTAAAGGTCTTAGGTGTATCTTTATTTAGAGTTAGTTGGGCCAAATTGATGTGGTGTTCTTCAAGCTTTTCTCAAATTTTAAATGACCTTCTCCTGCAGGTTTTTTGTTGGCAGAGATGAGTAAAACTTTATCTCACTGCAGGTGTCCAACCTAGTCTACCATCAGCACATCGAACACTGGGAACATCTGGATTTCATCTGGGGGCTGGATGCACCTCAAATTATGTTTCCCTCCATTTTGAAGCTGCTGCAGGAACATCGCTAGTGACGCAAAGGACACATCATTCCTCTTGGGGACCACCCAAGTTCAGGATGTGTGGAATGATGGTCCAGCAGCCAGGTTTAGGTTTAATCAGGAATGTGTTTTTAATGTTTTTAGAGAGGAATGAGTAGACTTTTAAAAAAAACAGCAGTACATTGTCTCAATTTGAGTTCAGATATGTTTTAACTTGTGTCTACAGTTCTTCCAACACATACTGTAGATGTCAAATGTTCTTTAGTCTCTGAAGTGGGACTAGGTTCATGGCTCTAGAATCACAGAACAACAAGCAGAGTTTAGTTTTCTGGTAAATGATCAGTTACACAAAACCCATCCATCCATCCATCCATCCACCCATCCATCCATCCATTTTCTAGCTCCTAGCTCTGTCTAGGTATCATAAAAGTCCAAACTGAACTTCTTGTATTCAACTAGCAGTTAGCTGATTAAAGACAGATGAGTTTTGGGCTTAATTTCAACATGCCAAATTATCACAAAACGATCTTTAAATGTTAGAACATCACCTAGATTACCTAGATTTCCAATGTTTCTCAGACACAAACCTTACCAGAAAGAAAAGCTTTAAACTTTGAATTTATCATTGAACTTGGGTTCAATCTAAACAGAATCTGATTAAATGAATCTGAGCTCCCTACTTTGGTTCTAGTGAAACTTGAATACAGTATAAAATGAAGGTGTTGAGTGATCCAAATCTGAATGATTTATTTCAGAATTCAGCTCAGAACCATAATCAAATCTGATTTATGAGCAGCCCTGAATATGTAGGTAAAGTTCTGAACTTTAGAGGTTCTGTTTGACATGTCTGCTGGTTCTGACCAGCCTTTTGATCCAGACAGAACCTGACACACATTTATTTAAACTTTGGAAATGTACTAAAATTTGTCCTCAGGTTTCTTCAGAAAAGCTGAGGACAAAAGCTGAACTGCTTTATAATCAGAGTGATTCATTAACATAACATTTAACATATCCTGGTTGTGGATTTGCTAAGTTTAAAAACACTGAAGTGAAACTGAGAGGTTCATGATCTCTAGCTATAGACCCTGCAGCTTTAGCTCTGAATTCCTGTTTTAATTTCCGACATGCAACTTAAGATTTCACACTGTGAACTACAGAGCTATGTTGTACTGTAATCTTCTCAAAAACAGCAAAAATCATGATGCTTGTGATAAACTTTGAAATAAAACTTATCACTGTTTCATGGTACATCTTGTATTTATTTTGGACAAGTGTTGCGCAGTAAATAATGAATCAGTGTGGTTTTGCAGATTTCTTTATTCTTGACTACTGTTAATTGTAATTAGCAATAAAACGACCACTTAGTCTCTGTTATTCAACAGCCATTAAAGAGCTGAATTATGGGGAACTGTTTATAAAGTTACTCTGTGAAAAAATAACAGTAATTATTTGGTTTATTTAGCCTGTCATAGAAAAGAAAATTTATTTTTTTTTTTTCAAAGTCATATTTTCACCAAAATGTATTAACTGGATCAATGAAGTATCCACAATGGAAAAAAATTACTTACATTATAAAAGGGAAACTGTCAGAATTTCAAAACATCTGGGATCCTTTCATGGGATATATATGGTGGATGTAGATTTGAGGGGTGGGCACACAGATGAGAGGCATAGTTACGGGTAATCCTCTGGTATCCTAAAGTAATCTTCTTTCTTGCTGTATTTGATCTATTAGTAGTCATTCAGCACCACACAAAAATGCAATTTCTGTATGACGCACATCCTCCTATAAGGTAAAAATTTGTTTAATATTTCTCCTCTTTGGCAACTTGTTGGAAAAACACTCATCAGTTGTTGTCAAGACTCTGGGTTTTTGGGTTTGGTTTTGTGTTCTATGTTTTTGCTGTTCCTCTTTTTATTAATCAGTTATTTCTTAGTTCACCCTTTTGTTTTACTCTTCTTGATTATTTGTTGCCCAGCTTCTCCTCTTCCTCTACCCTCAGCTGACTCCTGCTCTACTTCTTCTTCTTCTTCTTCTTTTGCTTTTTATTGGCGGCTGGCATCCAACTTAAGGTGCATTTACCGCCACCTACCAGACTGGAGTGTGGTCATCAGAGATCTCAGAGGGAATTAAATCCACCTCAATGATGTGTAGGATGTGCAAATTCGCATCCTAACACACTCATTATTACCTGAATTAATGCATGAACATGCACTGGCATACACATACATATTTGTTCATATCCTAAATACGACTCATTAACCCAGTGTTAATTAAAAACCTAAATAAGAGATTCCTAACATAACTTGATTTATTATCCAATAGACTAATCATAGACATTCCTATATTTCCTGCTCTACTTTTCACACCTGTTATCATTTAGCTCATCAGTCCTGGTCTTTTGTTCTCACACTCAACCTCCCTGTATTAAGCCTCTCAGTTTCTGTCAGTAGTTCCCAGTTCATCACATCACTATTCCCTGGTTCACTTGGACCTCCTCCTGTCTTCTGTTTTGCCCTGTTTTTGGATTTTCTTGGTTCTTTGGATTTTTTGTAAGTTGGTTCCTTGTTTTCATTTTTCTTCACTAAATACACACAGAACTTTAAGTCTTACTTGCTGTTTTTGGGTCCACTAGTACACATCATGACAGTTGTTTCACATATTCAGTCCGGTCTTAACGGTAGATATAACAGTGATTGCAGCTGCAGATAGACAAGCATTTCCTTTGTATTCTTATGGACTGAAATTCAATGTTGCATTTGGGGAGAAATTAAGATTACAGATTCAATTCAGGTTCATTTTTGTCTTCAGATCAATTATTTGGTTTCATGGAGTTCTGATGACTGTAGGTTTGACGTGATTGTAAAAAATATGGTCACATCCTTCAAGTCACTGAGCCTCTGCTGTTTTTCCTATTTGCCATGTGTTTAAGAGGAAGACAGAAGGCAAGGGATAAAGGAGGGGGAATGGTGTTTCTAAATCTGTTCTTTTTGTCAACATCAAGAACAAAAATGTCAAGTTCATTTTGATCCATTCCAAGATCAAAATTTCTGCTCTGTAACTGCTCTGCTGAATTCAGAACAGCTGCCACTGGAGGTTCGGCCTTGAAATGAGCAGTTCAAGTGGTTCAACTTCTCTGCTAGTGAGATTTCACCTTCAGCTGGTCTG